>NC_081182.1:70116212-70416212 GCF_029867415.1 Vicia villosa
TGTATTATTCTCAGGCACCGACTGGGAATTATCTGCAGGTCTCGATCCATTTGGACCCGTTGTATCCCTTGTTCCTTGAGTGGAATTCGAATTTGCCGCTCCTGATCCTGTGCCTTGTGAGGGATCTTGATTACCCCCTGCACTGGCTGTAACAGCCATTTTCTTGTTGTACCTTCGTTTGGGAACCGGTTGTGCACTGTTTGTTAATTTACCGTTCCTAAGGTTCATACAAGGTCTTGATATTGTCTAGACAAAACAAAGCAATTGATTAAAACAATCTGTTCGACACAGTCCCACTGGGCGTGCCAATTTGTTTACGGTGATTTCCGGTAAACAACCGCTAGTCCTCCAAACTATAATAAATATGATTTGGTTACTCGCAGGATCGACTAGATTGATCCTAGGACACATAGTCGATTAGATTGTTATCAATATTCTTTAGAACCATGTTCATGATTCGTTGTCTTCGACAAATGTTATTCGATTAAAAACATACACTTTTTAGTGATGACTTGATTATATGCGATTATGACTTTAAAATGTAGACAACGCATACAACATAACATGCAATTCTGTTAAAAAGAATCTTAAAACATAAAACCGTTAAAGATCTTGAACGTCAGTAACATGAAGATAAATAACATGAAAGTAAATAACATGAAAGTAAATAACATGAAAGTTAAAGATACAGTAATGTAAATGATAAGAAGTAAATAGAATGCAAGAATTTAAAGATATTCGAAGACGAAAAGCAATAAAAGATAATACTCATGTATTAAGATGGTGGTGTCATACGTACATTTTCTCAGCGAACTCGTTCTCGTTAACGCTTGATACTTGAGTAAATATGTGAGTGATTTGTACAAAATGAACACACGGAATTCTATCATGAAAACTCCTATTTATACTAGTTTCGACCATAACGGCCCTACGCTAATCTGCTGCCACGTTTCTCATAAGAACTTCCAGCGATGACATCTGTGAATAAGCAGTTATGTGACTATCTTCGAATTTCAAATCTTCCCGCCTGAGTCCATCTTCGACGCGTGGCAGTATGCTAATAAACACTTACTAACAAACACGCTAAATAATAATACTTAAGTAAATTTATAAATTTTGTCTAAGTCTTCGAGGATATATCCTTCCAATAGCTTTCAGTAGCCATCACCTTCATAAAAAACTTAGACATTTCCTGCTATCGAAACATGGCCATCAGTAGCCATTTTATACTTCTCAGAGATGGTCATCAGTAACCACCTTGCCTTCGATTATGCACTCCTTCGAAGCACATATATTTGTTCAACGAAATCTTCAGCTAACACAAGCATAAGGTGGCGCTTTTTTTAATTCAGCCAAGTCTATTTCGACTTCTTCAGGGCTATATGAGTCATTGAAAGACTCCTCATCAACATTCTCGGCTTCGACGTACGCCACTCTTTCTTTCTTATAGCTTTTATTTGCCCTAGCTTTTTCTGCCTTCAGGCGTTCGACCTGTCGAACCCTATCTGCTAATTGGGCCATGTCCCTGAGGTATTGGGTATCTAGTTTCTTTCTTATTGAATAATCCAAACCACCCGCAGCCATTTCGACGAGTTCATGTTCCGGAACCGTTGTAAAACATCTTGATTTCAACAGGCGGAACCTATTTAAGTAGTCATCAATTGTCTCTGCGAATTTTCTTTTAACACTGGCCAATTCTTTCAGACTTATCTTAGTTTGACCCATGTAGAATTGCTCGTGGAACAACCTTTCTAAGTATGCCCATGCGTCTATCGAAATTGGTGGCAAAGTAGTGAACCAAATAAACGCATTTTTTGTCAGCGAACTAGGGAAATATTTAATCCTTAGATCCTCGTTTCCCGCTAAGTCTCCTGCTTCTGTTAAATATCTAGCAATATGTTCCACAGTTGACTCATTAGTTTCGCCAGAAAATTTTGTGAATTTAGGAACCTTAGTTCCCCTAGGCAATTCCGTTTGCATGATATAATCTGATATAGGGGATGTATAATTTGGACGTCTGAGTCCAGCACTAAGGCCATTATTGGCCATAACCCTTTCTATCATGGCAGTTAAATTATTTTCTGTGGCCAGATTTTCTCTTCTAACTCTTTGGACAATCTCATCTGGATGATCGTCCCTACCCAAAATCCTCAATCTGGGTCGTTCTTCCTCCATTTCTTGTCGAAAGGGGACGGTCCTTTGACTTGAATCCTCCAAGTTAATTACCGGAGTCTTTTCGAACGACTCCGTCCTTCGTGAGGGGCCTATATCCCTAGGAACCGTCCTAGGTGGGGGAACCATATCTTGCACACGTTCCAAAATAGGCCTCTCTTCTTGATTCATAGGCTGTTTGTCTTTCCTTTTAGGTGGTGGTACTCCCATGAATTCTGCCATTCGATTCATTTGCGATGATATCTTTTGGAAAATTTCTACGTTTTCTCTATTTGTCGTAGTAACATTTGCCATTAGTGGGTTCAAGACTGAAGTTAGTTCTCTGGCCAAAACCCCTACCATATCATGGTTGCTTGCATCCATTTCTTGTCGAAATGCTGCTTGGTTATTTGTGGTGAAATTGGGTATTTGGGTAGAAAAATTAGTGTTGCGTCCACTTCGACCCACTGAACTAACATTTGGTGAAAATGTCGTATTATTAGTTGAGGTGTTTATAGGTCTTGCCCCTCGGACGTCTGTTCCGAATGGGAATTGGTATGGCATTCCATATGGACTATTTGGTCTCCATTCGAAGCCAGAACTTGTGCCTTGACCCATTGAATTGTTTGCAGCGTTTGTCCAGGGATACAGTACATCATCTGCACTTGTAGATGAGGGTGCGGTTGTCGATGCCGAAACTGGAACAGTTCCTGAATGTCCCGTAGTATTTTCAGGCGCAGTCTGGGAATTGTCTGCAGGTCTCGATCCATTTGGACCCGTTGCATCTCGTGCTTCTTGAGTAGAAGTCGAATTTGCCGCTCCTGATCCTGAACCTTGTGGGGGATCTTGATTACCCCCTGCACTGGCCGTAACGACCATTTTCCTGTTGTACCTTCGTTTGGGAATCGGTTGTGCACTGTCTTTTAATTTACCGTTCCTAAGGTTCATACAAGGTCTTGATATTGTCTAGACAAAAACAAAACAATTGATTAAAACAATCCGCGTGACACTGTCCCACTGGGCGTGCCAATTTGTTTACGGTGATTTCCGGTAAACAACCGCTAGTCTTCCAAACTATAATAAATATGATTTGGTTACTTGCAGGATCGACTAGATTGATCCTAGGACACATAGTCAAGAAGATTGTTATCAATGTTCATTTGAATCATATTCGTAATTTGTCCTCTTCGATGAGTATTGTTTGATTCAAGAATCTTGGTAATTGCTTCGTTATATGTAATTATAACTTCAACAAGAAAGATAAATAACATAACATATGAAACTTAAAGATTGTTAAAACATAAAGAATCTTAAACTGCAGAAACGTTAAAGACTTTAAAAGTAAATGATCATGAAAGTAAATTCGAAAGTAAAATAAAGATACAGGAATGTAAATGACAAGAAATAAATGGAATGCAGTAACTCAGAAATGTATTCGAAAATGAAATACAATACACATGTATTAAAATGGTGGTGTCATACGTACATTTTCTCAGCGAACTCTTTCTCGTAACACTTGATACTTGAGTAAATATGTGAGTGATTTGTACAAAATGAACACACAGAATCCTAACATTAAGACTCCTATTTATACTAGTTTCGACCTTAACGGTCCTATACTAATCTGCTGCCACGTTTCTCATCAGAACTTCCAGCGAATCCATCTGTTATTGAACGGTTACGAAACCGTCTTCGAATTTCAAATCTTCCCGCCTGAGTCCATCTTCGACGCGTGGCAGTGTATTAAACAAACACTACTAAAAAACACGCTAAGTAGTAATACTTGAATACATATTCTATGAATTTTGTCTAAGTCCCGAAGACATATGCTTTCATTAGTCTTTCAGTGTTCACTATCTTCAACGAACTTAGAAGTCTGTATCTTCGAGGCATGACCATCAGTAGCCATTCTTTCACTTTTTAAGGGATGGCCATCAGTAACCATCTTTCCTTCGATTCTCAACTCCTTCGAAGGACAAACAATATAAAACGAAATCTTCAGCTAACACCTGCTTCAGGTAGAGTCGATTTACCAGCGATTTGGTCATATACAAACTTTCAAGTTTCACCCATAACCCTGATGTCGTCGTCTCCTTTGATACCTGTCTGAGAACCTTATCACCAAGGCTCAACAAAATTGCGCTGTGTGCCTTCTCGATCATAGTTTTCTTCTCCGTTGCCGTTAATGCAGCATTCATGGCTGCCTCTCCCTTCAACGCTTCCAAACAACCCTGCTGAACCAGTAGGGCTTTCATCTTCAAGCGCCACAGACCGAAATCATTCACTCCGGTGAACTTTTCAATCTCATACTTTGTTGAAGGCATCTTCTCCACGCTCACCGCACCAATTTGTTGTGAAAAACGATGCCACGAACAAAGTATAAAATAAGGGATGAATAAAGGACAAGGAAGAAGAGGAACACAAGAATTGGTTATAACTGCTATTCTTTCACTTTCTCTTAGAAAATAAGATTACAAGTTTACAAGAATAACAAATAACCTCTCTCACCCTAAATTAGGATTTGCTGCTTAGCAATGATGAGAGACTAGTATGCTATTTATAATAAAACCTAACATACTAACTAATGGGCTTTTTCCACAAGGCCCATTACACAAGCCAACTTAATAAACAAGCTAACTTAACAAATTAAGGTTTAAACACTAAACCTAATTTAACATGCTAACAACCCTAGCATCTTCGACACAAGCATGTGAACAACCTTCGACTTCATGCTTAATCCTGTCGAACCAAGAAGCTACCCTTCGGTCATACTAGAGTTCGATTCAATTGGTGGATATTCTCTTGATACATGTTTTGTTAGTGTAGACTCTGATTAGAAATTGGTCTCATGGATTTGATTTATTTTAATTATGCAGTCAGTGCATAGTCTCATCTTATTTAATATGCATATATTGTTTGATTCCATGCACTATATTTGGTTTGACATATGAATGAAATTTGTTCACAGTCTCGATAAACTCTTGTAATATTCAAGATTAAGCCTATACTTTGTACATTGAAAATTACTTTATCAGTTTAACGGCATGCTTGGTGGCATGTGCTCTTATCTTCATTAACATTGATGAAAATTATCTAACATCAAGACAAACCAGAGTTCGAGAAGTACTTGGAGCTTACAATGATGAATCTGCAAGATTATTTGAGCTAGATACATTTGTGGTGGGTCTAGTCTTCAAGAATAACACAGGGCTTATACTAAAATCTTCTTATAGATGCTGAAAAAGTATGTTTCAACTTTCAAATTTCTGTGTATTATGCATTGCAATTGTGCTTGTTATAAATTAGGATGTTCATTTTCTTCCTCTATTTTGATTTCAATCAAATATGTGATTTCTTGATGTTTAAGGTTTTTCTTGAGTAAGAGTTTCTCTCCGTTTTTTGAACTTATTAAAACTCTTATGGAATGTTAACAAACTAATACATTAGTAAATACCTATGGCTATGATACAAATAGTATGCTATTGAGTCAACTAAATGGGCCTAAAGAATGGAAAGTCGATGTTAGGAAGAATAGAAAGTAATTATGCTGATGTGGAAGTGGGCCCATTTGAGGGATTTGTTTTAGTGTTAATTTGTGTTATTTGTAGTGGGGGAGAGAAGAGAGGGTTTATGCAGAAGTTTGTTACATTTTTTCTGTTAGGCAGATAGTGTGAATTCTCTGAGGAGTCTAGCTTTGTGGGTAGATAGGAATTATACTCTATCTACATTTTGCTTGTTTATTTCAATATAACTCCATTTCTCATCTATTTTACACTCTCTGTTCATACTTTTCTACATTCTGTTTGTGAGTTCTGCATCTGACTGTCTCTCACATGTATGCTTCATTTGGGAACTGATGACAAATTTTCATTGTTGCAGATTTTTCTATCACAGCGCTATCTAGTGGTTCCCTAAATTTTGGGTTAGTTACAAGATTGTCTTACTCATAAGTGTATTCCCTTGTGTTGAACTATGTATACAAGTGATTGGATGTATCTGATTTAAGTTTTATGCATGTAGTTGGTTAGATTTGAACTTTTATGATAAGCATTATATATTTGAAGGTATGTGGTAGATTTGGAAAAGCATATGAGAGAACACGCAAGAGAGAGAAGGAGTGGACAGCTGGCAAGTAAAATAAATTCTGTTAGTACACAGCACATGGCAGGGCTAGGTGTCATGCTGTGAGTGGAGGAAAGCTTTTAGGATTGGTCATAAATAGAAGGAATAATCATTGTGTCAGTATGCTAGATTTTGGTACTGAATCCTAGGGAGAGAATAGGCCTCTCGAAGCTTCCTAAACCTATTTTCTTTCTTCTTTCTGTTGCTATTTCAGTACTGCCTTCTTGTACCTACTAGATCCCATTTGAACTCTAGTAGAAGCTACTATAATAATCAAGCTATTTCCTCTATTTTCTTCTGTGTTCATTTCTGTTTATTGTTATATACTAAATTGAACCTATCAGTATGCCATCTATCTATTTATATGAGGCAGGATTGGATTTGATTTCGTATGTCATCTACCTATTTATAGAGGGCGTGATTGGATTTGATTTCATGTATTTTGAAGGTATGCCATCTATCTATTTATACGGCGCAAGGATTGGATTTGATTTTGTATGCCATATACCTATTTATACAGGGCGTGATTGGATTTGATTTCATGTATTTTGAAGGTATGCAATCTATCTATTTATACGGGGGATGATATATGATATGTTATTCCCTGAGAACTGCTTTTATTTAACAGAACAATAAAAATATATACTGGATCATTTGTAAATTGTAACATATAAATGTGTGTTCGGTTTGTATTTAAGAAATTACATTTACAGTAAAAATACTTTTCTATAAAAAAATAAAATTTGACTTTGGGCATATTTGAGTAGCTACTGTGCTTATTTTACTTCTATATTTCATATTATATGCTGAAGAAGATTATTTTACTAGTTGAGCCTTTGATATTTTATCAATTTATTTATTTCTTATGTACATCACAGGGAGACAACAATGTCATTTAAGACAATGGAAGATGGTCAGGTTTTAGTATATATAGTAAGTCACAAACCAAATCTTATCTTTTCTATCAGCATAAAATTGCTTTTTCTGTCTTGTGTTATAATGTGGTTCACAATTTATGAAACATCCTTTTTGCAATTCGGAGTTTAGTTGAGCATCCAAATTTTCACTTGATACTGAATACTGAACTTTGTACTCAACTTTCTACTGTTTCTATTCCAGGAAAATCATGCAATATATATATATATACACACACGAGCATGCACATACGCGCACGCACACACACGTATGTGTTCCACGCGCTCTCACATACACAGTAAAATGAGCAACCCTTTGAGTTAATAGATTATACTGAAATAGTTAATTGGTACTCCTTTCTAATCTATCTGAGGAAGAACTTGAGAATCTTATCCAAAAGAAGGTTAGCAGTTTTTTTTTTAATTTTATTCCTTGTTTAGTTATCGTTACAAGACAATGTTGTATGGTGTTAGCTTTAACACGATCTGCAGTAGAAGTTATTGTTTTGTTTTATTTAATGGATTTGTAATAATACAGCTAAAAGATCCTAACATTGACATTCCTAAGGAATGGAAGTACTTGATGCTTTGTACAATCAAGTAAGTTCTTAAACTTCCTTCTATTGTAATGTATGTTGGTGATTTTAGTATCATTAATGCATTTTGGTAGTAATGTGATTTACTATAGGCCAATGCAATTATGCGTTAAGTTTGAAACGAGTTAGGGTAGTGCGGAGTGCACGCTCGTCGAGCCAAACGCGTAATTGAATATGAATAACAGAAACGGGCATAACGTTTCGTTTGAATAGTTGCACCCGTTTCCAACGGACATAACGATTCGTTTGAATAGTTGCACCCGTTCCAACAGACATAACTGTTTTCCGAAAAGGTGTGTCTGTTCGTTTCTATTATTGGTCTCCTATATAAGGAGACTTTTGGTCTCGATTTGATAGACGAAAATTACAGACTTCCTCTCTACATTCTGATGTGTTCTCTATTGTCAGAAACATATTGTTCTTCGAGAAATATCCTCGCAAAGATTTCGTGAACCCAGACAAGAATAGGGTCGAAATACTTTGTTCAGAAAGTGAACGAACACGATTCTTGAAGATATCCAGGATTATCATACCATTTTCTCTAACAAACGAACAAAGTATTCTTTCTGATAATCATGGCTGGAGGAGGAAACACCGTCAAGGAGATGACTAAAAGTTTCGGAAAATTGGACAAGTTTCAAGGACAATTTACATATGATGAACACACGAAAAATATGAATTCGGGTACGTTTTTACTGTTTATTATAGAAATTAAAACACTGTGAAAATCATGATATCAAGATCCAAAACATAAAATTTTGCTAACAGTTGGTATCAGAGCAAGGTTATAGATATTATGATTTTCCGAAATTAATTGATAATAGTGCTTTAATAACCTATCATATAAAGTGTATTGTTACGGTATTACAAATTTCATGTTTCTCATGAACGTGTATGCACAGCGAGAAATGCATGAACGATTGTGCGGTAATGGCAAATGGAAATATTTTGTAATAACATGTTTGAAGCAGTACATTACTATCTAATTACATGTGTGAACGATTGAACCGTTTCAAAAACAAATGACTTGCATATAATAATTTCATGGTTATGTTGTTACTGTAATTACTGTTATCGATCAATATTCTAATAAAATTATTATAATATTTATTTCATGTATTAGAAAATTCTATGATATAGGATATAGATTTACTTGTTAGTTTTTTTTTAATAACAAATGGTTAGAACATGAATTGCAATAATACAAAACTTTAAAATGCATATTAGTTACTGCTTCAAAAAAGTGTGATTTCTTTTTTATTTAATATAATTGATTGTACGATGTTGCAAGTCTCCTAGCATTCATTATGTCCTAATTTTTTTTTGCAATGCTTCAAGATATTTAATGTGTTTGAAAATAATTTCAAAATTTAAATAGACATATTCATAATAAATATGAATAAGTATATCGGTAAATGATAAATTGAAATTAAAAAAAAAAATTTTGAAATTTTAAAATATGAATTTGTTGATTACCAAAGTAGTCAAATCTATTGAAATTTATATCTTTAAAATTTTGATGAGGTTGTTTTGTCTAATGGTTTCATTCTAAACCAAGCTGACAAATGTGTATATAGCAAATTTGATACATCCGGTAAAGGAGTTTTCATTTGTCTATATGTTGATGACATGTTGATCTTTGGCACCGACCAAAATCAAGTTGATAAAACAAAGAATTTCTTGTCATCAAAGTTCTCCATGAAAGATATGGGAGAAGCGGACGTTATTCTTGGTATTAAGATTAAACGGGAGAATAAGGGGATTGTAATTACGCAATCTCATTACATTGAGAAAATACTCAAGAAGTTCAATTATGAAAATTGTTCTCCAGTAAGTACTCCCATGGATCCAGGAGAAAAGCTTATGCCAAATACAGGTAAACCTGTGGATCAACTCGAATACTCAAGAGCTATAGGCTCTTTGATGTATGCTATGATTAGCACTAGACCGGATATTGCTTATGCGGTTGGAAAGTTGAGCAGATTTACTAGTAATCCTAGTAGACATCATTGGCATGCGATAACTAGGGTATTCAAGTACTTGAAGGGTACTATGAATTATGGATTGTCATATATGGGATTTCCTTCGGTGTTAGAGGGTTATTCGGATGCTAGTTGGATAAATAATGTTGAAGATTCATCCTCTACAAGTGGATGGGTTTTCTTGCTTGGGGGAGGTGTCATCTCATGGGCTTCCAAGAAGCAAACATGTATAACTAGTTCCACAATGGAATATGAGTTTGTAGCATTAGCTGCTGCTGGTAAAGAAGCAGAATGACTAAGGAACTTGGTATATGAGATTCCGATATGGCCTAAACCGATATCACCAATTTCTATCCGTTGTGATAGCAGTGCCACACTGGCTAAAGCATATAGTCAAATATACAATGGAAAGTCTAGACATTTGGGAATTAGACATAGTATGATTAGGGAATTAATCATGAATGGGGTTATATCTATTGAGTTTGTTCGGTCGCAACAAAACTTAGCTGACCACTTGACGAAGGGGTTAGCTAGAGACTTAGTGAAAAAGTCGGTAATTGGGATGGGATTAAAGTCCATTTAAATCTATTAGTTATGGTATACCCAATTCCCTTCTAATACAACGTTAGAAGCAGAATTCAATGTGGAAAGATCATAGTTAAAGATTGGAGCAATTGTGTTTATCTTCCCAAGGTATGTGCTCAGACCTGCAAGTGATGGCTAGGTTGAAGTATATCTTCTTAATGGTTCTTTTGAAAAATTGCTAATGCAGGTGCAAGATTAAAAGGATCACCTATGTGAGCATGAAGTTTTGCCGCTTCAAGAAGCTTGGACTTGGCTTCCTATATGCTTATTAATGGATAAGGACACATGGCTTGTAAAGTGTCAAGTATGAATAGTAGAGTATTGTAAGAAACATATGTGTACTATATCTTTAGATATTCAAATGGATTGACGGGTTCAATCATTATGACACCCCGATTTTCGAATATTTGAAATGTGTATTTGTACTAAGATGAAAATTCAATCGTAAGACATTTTCTTCTATGCATTTGTTTGATCGTTATACCTGTAAAGTAAATCAAGGATTATACTAAAATGGGGGGAGTTTGTTGGTGATTTTAGTATCATTAATGCATTTTGGTAGTAATGTGATTTACTATAGGCCAATGCAATTATGCGTTAAGTTTGAAACGAGTTAGGGTAGTGCGGAGTGCACGCTCGTCGAGCCAAACGCGTAATTGAATATGAATAATAGAAACGGGCATAACGTTTCGTTTGAATAGTTGCACCCGTTCCCAACGGACATAATGATTCGTTTGAATAGTTGCACCCGTTCCAACAGACATAACTGTTTTCCGAAAAGGTGTGTCTGTTCGTTTCTATTATTGGTCTCCTATATAAGGAGACTTTTGGTCTCGATTTGATAGACGAAAATTACAGACTTCCTCTCTACATTCTGATGTGTTCTCTATTGTCAGAAACAGATTGTTCTTCGAGAATTATCCCCGCAAAGATTTCGTGAACCCAGACAAGAATAGGGTCGAAATACTTTGTTCAGAAAGTGAACGAACACAATTCTTGAAGATATCCAGGATTATCATACCATTTTCTCTAACAATGTATAGTATATATGTGTTGCACTTCATTGCGAGGACAGTGCTTTCACTAAACTGATTATTTGCATTTTTTTTTCACATTTTGGTGTCACAAATTTTTTTTCCTGTAGTGATAAAACATTTCTGGAACTTAGTGCATACTAGTTCTCGAACTAATTAGGCATCATTGATAATAACTTAATTGTTCTTGGTTTTGTTTATGCTAAATTTATTTCCAATAAATATGATGTGTGTACTTTATTCTTTAGTCCATTGTTTCGTATTGAATTTTTACTTGGTATCTTTAATTGAATTTTTGAGAGATTGCTTCCTTTAGGTAGGCCACTATCATGAGATTGTTTGGTCCATCCTGTTATTTATCAACTGAAAACAGCAACAATTTTGCTAATGTGTGCCCTTTTTGCGGGAATAGAAATAATGGCACCATGGAGCAATGCAATTTTTTTCTTTTTGCCATAGATAGATCCATAATTTTCCTTTTAAAGTAAAATGTTAGCGGCAGTCATTTCAGTTGATGTTAGGAATCAGTAAGGAAATGGAACACTCTATTCAAACAAGTGCAGCTCTTAGAAAATTTAGAGAAAGGAAGAGATATTTGGGTCAATTATTATCTTCTCTCATTTATAGTGTTTTGTTACCTGCATTTTCAGGTCCCTTGCCAACTAGATTTAATTGATATGTAAATGGCTCAACATAAATGGGAAATTCTGAAATATGTATCCAAATGGTGTATCTTCTAACATGTTGGGAGACTTATTTCCTTGAGCTCAAAGGGCACATTTGAACCACATTTCGCAAGTAAGGCTTGGGTTTCTCTGATTTTTCTAATACATTATATGGCTTTCTGTTATCCAGGTACATTGAGATTGGCTTATACCAATTACATACTAACAATTTAGAATTCAAAACTTGTTTCTTGGTAGAAAAGCAACCCCCACTCTCAAGCAACTTCTTTGTTTCCTCATAGATCTACCTGTACAAATCAATTACGCCATTTGTACGAAACTAAATAGGATGAAAAAAGTAATGCAAGTGGAAACTGGTTGGCAAATTAAAAGTCTAAAAGTCAATGGCCCATCAAGTCGAATTAAATGTTAATATGAATCATGATCATGTACTCCACTTAGAAATCGGATCCTTTTGTAACTGTACAAATTTTTATCCTTTAACGAATAGCTTAATTTCATTTGCTCTTACAATTTTGATAATTAGAGTATATCCTTCTCTAGGATTGATCTATCAATTATTGCTGTTATATCCTGTTGAGTATGACACAGTTCATCGATTACAGTTGTAACATGATTGTGGAGCATGCTCAATTGAATCTGTTTAACAAAATCAATTATGATTTATGGGTCTATATTGAATTAAGTTCCTTTTCTATACACTCAATAATTTATTGAAATAAGTTCCTTTTCAATGGCAGGCGATAACAGGGCCTGCAAGCTAGCCTATATAGGCTCAGGCCAGGCTACACATTATTTTTAAATAAAAAAGGCTTAGGCTTTTTTTATAAGCATATTTAGTTAAAAAGGCTAGGCCTCAGGCCCTAAAAAAAGCCTTTTAAGCCTATCAGGCCGACCTATTTAAATAAATATGAATACTTTTTTATTATCATTATATTATGTTTTGTACTTTGAATTAAAATACATTAATGAAACTTGCTTATCTTGAAAAACTTTTGAAAATAAGATCAAAATACCCGATGAACATTGTTCTCATAAGTTCTTTTAGTTAGATAGTCTATTTAAACATTATTTTAATTGCTTATTTACATATATCTAAAATAAGTAGGCTTTTATGTAGGCTAACAGACTAATCAGGCATTCAAAAAGGTCTAGCTCAGGTAAAACAAATAAGCCTACTACAGGCCAGACTTAGGCTTCAATTTTTTTGACAGGCCAGACTTAGACTTGGCAAAGGCTAGTTCGGCCCAGCCTAATTCCACCCCCAGGCACAAAATCTACTTGTTGTTTTGATAGCTCTTGGACAAGCAGTGGCTTATGTTCTTTTAGGGATGTATGTAGTGTGGGCCAACTTGGAGTAGGAAATGCTATACTCATCATTATCCAGCTCTTTTTTTAGAGATGTACGTTTAGTTGAGCTTTTTTAATATGGTCTTGGTTCTGGAATTTCCCTATTCATGGCAACTAATATTTGGTATGTTTTAAGTATAAAAATTTGTACTCACTACACCAAATAAGCTATTTAATAGCATTTTTTTTTAAATTTTTGATAGCACTTAAAAGCGCTATTAACCGCGCCGCTATTGTAAATGTTTTTTTGTTTAATAGCACTTTAAAAGTGCTATTAAAGTACCTGTTTTAAATAGCATTTTTCCAAAAAGTGCTACCGAAGTAGGCATTTTGCACGTTTTTTGTAGTAATTTTAATAGCACTTTTAAACTAAGTGCTATTATAGGGACATGTTTGATAGCACTTTCAAACAAAGCGCTAATATATGACACATGTTTGATAGCACTTTCAAGAAAAGCGCTAATATATGACACATGTTTAATAGCACTGTCCCTTAAAAATGCTATTATAGGATGTTTCATTAATAGCACTCTCTGCAAAAATGCTATTGTAGTACACTTTTTTTTATACACAAAATCATTCTTTTATATAAGAGCTTGTCAGCTCATAATTAGTTTGTAAACCCATGGCCAATACAAATTAAATAATTAAGAACAAATATAAGTATAAAAATAAAGTAAATCAATAATGCAAATAAAAAAATATACTGATGGTGGTAATCCAACACGCCATGCAACTTCTGCATATTAAAACCCCAAGTAAAAACAAAAAGCTTGACGTGCTATACATAATTTACCTAGCAAGCCACGTGTACAAACACTTCAACGTTGGTTTGCTGCCCCACTAAAGATTAATGTTAACATAAGGGCTCCACATATTTTGGTTATGTTCAGCCATGCAGTTTCAGAGCCTGCTCTAATCGCCATATAAATTGGTTGCTAGTTTTGACTTGATTGCATCCATGTCATAATGAAATTGATATATTCTTCCCAGAAACTTGTCATTGTGGTTCAGCTTGAAGGTTATGAAAATACTTAGAAAGGAGGGCTTGAATAAGTGGTTTCTTTTTCGTTCACAATAGAAAAATGACACAGTATTTTTATCCTGATTCGTTATAACTCAACTACTCCAGTCCACCCGCCAAGGTGATTTCGCCTCTCTCAATCGAGGACTTAATCCACTATAATCTAAACTGATTACAGTTGCACAACCAACTGTCGTGACTAACAATACAATGCACAAATCAACTGCTTGTGACTAACAACCTTGCACAAACCAACTACTTGGACTAACTACCTCTAAGACTAAACTAGTCCTAGACCTCTTGAGAATTCTGACCCAACTGGTCTCTCAAGGAACTGTTACAAGTTAACAATAGTGTTTAAGATTTGCTTCTAGAAAGCTTTAATCACAAATGTGATATTTCACTAAGTGTTTAGTACAGAAACTATGAACTCAAAAAAAAGATAAAGTTCTTCAGCGTAAGAGTTCTTCGTTTGAATATGAGAAGGTGTTCTTACTTTGTATATCAACTCTCTTGTGTTATGTTATTGTATGTGAACATTTGTTGTTGTTCGAATGATCTTCTATTTATAGCGTTTAGAAGATTTCGTCCGATGTTGGATAATAGGCTACCTTAGCCTTTCATGTTTGCATGTTATCTTGGATAAACTTGCTTTCCACACTTCTTGAGACTTGTAATTAAATATGCTTTTAACAGTTAATAATCATTATGTCTCCAACGGTAATCTTTCTTCTGTCAGAGTATTTTATCTTTGTATTTCTTCAAGAAAACTTCTTTTTTGACTTTGTAGAGATAACATCTATCAAAGTTATGCTTCAGTGGTTGGTGCTTAACGAAGCTTCTTCATTAGAACTTCTTTAGACTTCAACGTGACTGTCTTTCAGCATTTGTATGTAGTCCAAGTTCTGATGGCACTAATTTTTTTGATCTTCAGCATACGATTAGAACTTCTTCTGAAATAAGAGATACATAATTAGAGTATCATATTCACTTATACAAAATTTAATTAATTGTTATCATCAAAACACTAAGATAAGATTAGAACCAAACTATGTTCTAACAATCTCCCCTTTTTTGATGATGACAAAACATTTACATTCTGATCATAAGTTTTGTATATAAAAGAAACAATGTCCCCCTAAGATGTATAATCTCCCCCTAAAATAAATACTTAGAGATAAATGTAAAAGATAACTTCCCTGGGTATTTTTCTCTTCAGCTTGTTTCTTCCGAAGATTGATGGATATGGCTTTTCATAAGCGTATCTTTTAGAAGTTATTTATTTTCATAAGCATATCTTTTCATAAATTCTTTCAGAATTTATTTTACCTGCAGACTTTCAGAAAGAAACTTTTTTGTACTTTATACTTTGTTAGAAATGTTTGAGATTTTATATATCCATATAACTTGTTTTAATCAGATCAAAATTTCACTTCTCTCTTTTCTCCCCCCTTTTGTCATAATCAAAAAGCGCAAAATAAATTAAGAGCTAGATAAAACAGAAACAGATTTCATTGATTTGAGATTAGAAAAAAAAACATGCAATAGAAATATAATAAGATAAACATGAAGGGCCTTGTGAACAAAAAATCTGATCATCTGCTAGGTTCTACCGCTTCTTCAAATTCTTTCCAGAGATGACTATTCCAGATGTAGATTCTAGAATGTCAAATTGTTGAGCCTCACTCAGATACTTAATCAGATTGTTTTATGTTAACACTTCTGAGATGAGTCTTCCAAATGGGATCCAGTAATATTTGACCTTCTGATCATCTCTTGTCTCTTTGACACTGTCTTTCAGATGTTTGAACAGAATATGAGGAAGGTGAACTTTCTTCTTTTGAGAGATGAAGTACAACAGAAACTGTTGATCAGCGTTGATGTACTCAGAGGCCGGAGTGACTTTCTTGTGATTGATGGTTTCCAGAATGATCTTAGCCCAGACTTTGAGATTTTTCTTCAAATCTTTAATTTTTATAGAGGATTCTCCATCAGCAGAAATTTCTTTTGTTATAAAAGATCGGTTCAGACATATTTCAGCCATGCCTGTGCATTTTATCCCGTTTCCATCATGCCATATGAGTTTTTCAATTGAGTCTTCAGTAATGGCAATCTTCTTACCCATTACGTATGAAGAAACCGCATTTTCACCAATAGTAGCATGTATCCAAAATTCTTTTACAAGTTTCATATAGACTGGACCTTGAAGAAGATCGAAGAATCTATACCATCCTTGAGCTTCAATATCAGCATTCAGATCACACCCATTTTCTTTCTAAATTTGAAAGTCCAGTTGTGCTTCACAGAGAACTTCCAGATTCTCAGTATTTGCAATGAGGGTTCTGATAGGTTTCACGTAGTCTTCATACGTTTCGAAGGTATCATTAGCAAAGGTAAATGAGGATGATGAATATTCCATTGTTCATAAGTTTTCGTTGATATGAGAGAAAATGTAAATAAGATAATATTTCTTTTTGAGAAGATAGAAGAATTTTCAAAAGAAGGATAGATATATAAGAAAATGTGCATGCATTGAAAAAGAAAAGAAACATTTAACCAAATAAATAATTATTACTTAGCATTAATTGCATTAATTGATTCCGACAATTTAGGGAGGGATGGTGATTTGAAGAGATTGGAATAGTTACCTAGGGATTTCATCTCAATAGCTTAACCGCACGTGACCTTTCAGAAAATTTTGAACACGTGTTCAGATTCTCAGGTTGACGTAAACTAGCAGTTTCATTTACTGAACTTCTGATTCATCTTAGACAATAAACTTCTGATCCGAGTAGGTCATATATTTCTAGATGATTTTTGTTTTTAACTTCTGAGAAGTTATAAATCAAGTAGTTCAAATTTAGGCAACCGAATATTCTGAAATCACATTAGATATTGAACATAACTTCATTCTGGACACAATTCCGTACTAATGTTCTTTATAATGAATTTGAATCTATCTTCAGAAAGAGGTTTTGTGAAAATATTAGCCCACTGATGGTCTGTATCAATGAAATTTAAGCTTAATACCCCTTTCTGAATATAGTCCCTAATGAAGTGGTGCTTAATTTCTATGTGTTTTTCTTTGGAATGTAGAATAGGATTTTTAGAAAGACATATAACAAAAGTGTTATCACAGAAAATTGAAATCTTACGCTCATAGATGTGATAATCTTCTAACTGGCTTTTCCTCCAAAGCATCTGAGTGCTACAGCCTGCAGCAGCTACATACTCTGCTTCAGTAGTTGATAGTGCAATTGTGGCTTACTTTTTGCTATAACAAGAGATCAGATTGTTTCCTAGAAACTGACAGCTTCCAAATGTACTTTTACACTCTATTCTGTCTCCAGCAAAATCAACATCACAATAACCTACTAAATTGAACTCTTTGGATTTTCTATAACACAGTCCAACGTTAGTAGTACCTTTTAGATACCTCAGAATTTGCTTGACAGCGGTCAAGTGAGACTCTCTAGGATCTGATTGGATTCTTGCACTTAAACATACACTAAACAAAATATCTGGTATAGATGCAGTCAAATAAAGTAATGAACCAATCATACCTCTGTAGATTTTCTGGTCTACTTTCTTACTTACCTCGTCTTTACCCAAAGTGCAAGTAGGATGAATTGGGGTTTTTGCTTCTTTACTTTCTGATAATTGGAACATCTTGCTTGTACCTGTTTTGTTCTTTTATATTTGCAAGACTTATACATTGTATTTTATTTTGCTGCTATTATATTTTAGCCATACATAGATGCCAATCAGCCAATAAAAACATCAACAATCCCCCCTTTGGCTTATTTTGTCTAAAACTATGCAGCAAAACATAAATGATTCAACTTTTAAGACAACAAAGAAGAACATATTTTTACATTCTCAGAATTGGGCCCTTCTGTTCTTCAAGTCTTGAACCACATCATAACATCTTCAGGTCCATACTGTGTCTACAAAATCCTTTGTTTCTTTTGATAGTAGTGGACTTCACAAGACGTTTGGATAACTCTCCCCCTTTTTAGCCATAATATGACAAAGAAGATCAATGTCATAACACCCAGTTGAACATCACCACCAACTTCCTCTGTGAAGTACACACACTGTGGTGTACATGAGGAAGAAGATAGGGGAGGAATCCATTACTTCCTGTAACTCAGAACACAAATCACAATTGTGTTCATAACTTAGATCACAAATCACAAAATCCTTTAGTAGGCATGACCATACAAGGAACGAACACTTTTTGGAGGTCTCACACAAGAATTCATGATAGAAACACACAGTATCCCCAGCCCTCTTATCTCTTCTTCTGGACAAAATTTGGCATAGTAACCCATGACAATACCCAACCCAAACATAACCTATTTGGAGACAAATGAAATTCATACCGAATGGAAATTAATCGAGGTATGCTGAGACTGAGGAGCAGAGATGATACTATTATATAGCCACTTGAATTCTTAGATATTAACGCTGGTCTTGGTCTTAGTCCATGGTCAAAGGCAAAATTAGAAAACATTCCCAAAAGCAATTACTCTTTCCAAGTCGGTTTTTGACTGTTTGTTCTGGAAGGAGTTATCTTTTAAAACCAACGCATGCATAGTCATTAATTACACTTTACACCGTCCATTGATGTGTATAGATAGAATCAAGAAAAATTTCCTAGTTTGACTCAGCAGATACTATGTCTTTAAACATGTCATGACATTCTGTCAGACATTGTCACCTTTTATTGCATATGCACACAAGCCAAGCTTCTTCAACTACCCTTGAGAAAACCATCCAAATAAATGACCGCCAAAAAATTAATAACTCCCCCTATTAACCACAGATGCTCTTCACACCCTCCTGAAGAATCTGACAAGACACGTAAGCTCCTCACATTTTGATTAACCCATCTTCCCTTGATACGATCAAACAATGTAGGTGATCACTTGACATTAAACTTTTGTTCAAACATTCATCAGCATTAGTTGAAGACTTTGCCATGATAGTAGTAACGTATTGCCATAACATACCACTAACACCTAGATCAGAATCTGCTCATTCTCATCCACATTATGTCAAAACTGCCACTTTGGACAATAATGTTGATTTTTCAACCTTCATACATAAAGTCGGTTGATAAGGTCATCTCTAGATGTCATTCTTTAGGACATCCAAACATATTACATCTGCCTGAAAAAATATACTGTTTCTTTAAAAACTTCCATGACTGCAGCAACATACTTTTTCTTCAGCTTTCTCCCCTTAACATTAGCTGATGCACACGAGGAAGAAAATACACTTCACTCCCCCTCAACCTGAGAGTAGACACATTTAACACACCTTCCTCTCTTGGAACATGAGAGGTGACTCAACTACTGGACTCACTAAGAACACAAGACAACCAGTGTTCAGGACTCAAAAACTCTGACTATCCATAGAGATAACATACCTCTATAGAATGATTTAGAAAACAAGAAACAATTTGTGTTCATGACACGAAACAAGACTCTACTCTTTACAAAACAACTGTAAAGAATGACCTCAGACTTAACAATGTCTGAACACTACCCTTATACCCTATGATTGTCAAAATTCGACAACCATAACCTAGACTCTAGACTTTACTCATATCCGAAAGAAGAACATGAGAGACTCAAACAGGACTCAAAAGTATGAAACGAAAAAGACTCTTGAAACCTGAGTAATTTAAACAACATACCTGGACTTTTACAAAAGTCTTGATCAAGAGATGTTATTTGAAGAAGAACTGTATCAGGTGGACTTGTGTATAGGTTGGAACATGCACTAAGTCAGAACAAGTGATACACACCATCAATACATGTTTTTGGATGATAATACAAAGAATAATCCTTGCCGGTCTTTAAGAATAAACATGTCTTGAGTTATGTTTTGACATCTTGTGTGACATTGTTTTTCTGGCTTAAAGATTAGTCTTTGAGAGACTTTCCATTTGATAAGAAGCAGAATAACATTGTCTTTGCTGATATTCATACTCTCTTACTCCCCCTGAGATATAAAAATTAAGGACATCTTTGATGTTCGTCCTTGAAGCACCCTTCATTTGGAATTTGTCACAGTTTCCAATTTTAGAATCTTCAGTTTTCTTGCTACACAAGAATCAGATTGCCACACTCTGCAACTTGAAGTAGAAGAAACTATAATTGTATAACCAAAAATCAGTCTTCAGCAGATAAGTCTGAGCTCTTCATACAGACATTGCAAAATATCCATCTCCCATCAAGATATTTAACAGAATCAGTATGCTTCACCAGATACCATTGCCATACTTCTTAAACTTGTGAAGATAACAGTGAACACGAGCCTTTAGTTCACACTAGTCCTTGAATACATAATTGGAAGGACTTCTTATTTAATAGGTACTAAGTCTCCCGTCAAAGTACTTATTAGTTACTCAGTAAGATTTACTACTCACACTAGTTCATCTTGACTGATTTCTTCTTCTCAGTCTTGCATCCAGGTTCTACACCTAATAAGTACTAAGTCTCCCGTCAAAGTACTTACCAGTTAGTCAGTTAGAATTTACTACTCACACTACGTCATTCTGACTGATTACCTCTTCACACTTATATATTTTTCTCTTGGCAAAAACAACAAAAAGAAACTGAAGATCTTGAGATGATGTTGTAACATCTGATATGACATCATCATTCATGGTTCTTGGTTAACATCTTTAACATCTAATTCATAGCACTTGGGGTGGAAACAAAAGAGTGCAATTATCAGCAACATCCAGACATATCAAGGAACAGAATAGCCAACATCTCAATAAGCTTTTCTTCAGACTTTCATTCTGATTTTGAGATGATGGATGCCATAGTCTGTACCTATAGAGGAGATTCCCTCACTTAGGTTTCTGGAACAGACTCAGTCATGGCGTAACACTGAATTAGTCAGATTCTTCTGAGCCACCTGACTTCCTTGATAAAAAAACACTACCCCTTCTGGATAATAATTAGAGCAGTCAGCATTCGTAACCATATATCACTGTGGTTGAGACACAGTATTCAGCTCCAATAACTGCTCTATGGTTATGAATGAAAATTCACATATCTGGTTCATTTGATCAGAGGAAAATACCAGATGTAAGCTCATCTTGATTTAAACATAAGGGATCATAAAAGAATACCTTCACGTGTCTTCTTTAGCACTGAGCTTTTACTTCTAACCTCCCATAAAATAAGATTTGGAGTAGAAATACATGTTGATCGTGTCTTGATCAACTTATAATCAGATGTCTCTTATTCAAGACCAGGAGTAGGTTCCAAACCAAGTTCTCACACTACATTAGTTTAGCACCAGAACATCTGTTCTTTAGCTGGTAGCTGCATACCAGTGCTAATGTCCTAACATCCGGTAGGACATTTGTTCCTCCTTCTAGGAACACTCCAGCCTTGAAATTCTTCAAGGTTCACACTTGCAGATGATTATGAAATATAATTGATCAGTTGACATTCATCAGCTCTAATAAACCATGCCATTATTAGTGGACTTGAGATATTACTCAAGTATCTTTGACACTTTAATTATAGTTGTAAGGTTCTGCCATACATTCCGTTGAATAAAAATAACCCTATAGTCTTTCTTTTTGCAATAGGGGTTGCACCAGAGGCTATGCAGTGGAAATAGCCATATATCAACAGAACTTACACAACGCTTACTCCATGAATCAATTGTAAGCATGACATCTAAGGATTGACTGCAACTCAACCCTGCACAATGCTTGCTTCTGTACCAAGAAACAGACTAGACCTAACCAAATTCCTGACCTGATAAAACCACATAGGTACAGAGGATACTGTTAGAACAAGATTTGTTCTGATCAATATTCTTAGTTTTGATGATAACAATGTATATGAATTTTGTATAAGACAATGTAGTACTCTAATCCTATGCATTTTCCATTTCAGGAAATATATGAAGAGTATGCACAAATTCAGCACAAGAAGCACTGACTCAGAAGGTTCAGTATGCAACATCAGAACATGCTCTCGCAAGACATCAGAAGATGGTCAAGCAGAATCAGAACATGTTCTATTGAAGCATCAGAAGAACTTAATATCAGAAGCAGAAGCACTGAAGTTCTTATGGTATCACGCTAGAAGCACTTCAAAGTCAGAAGACAAGAAGATGCTCTACGCCAAGCTATTTGACTCTGATTAATTCAAACGTTGTATCTACAAAGATCAGATTAGAAGCAAGTACAAGATGGCAGGCTACGCTGACTGACAAAAGGAACGTTAGAAGCTATTAAAGACAAAGTCAGTTAAAGCAGGAAAAGCAAGGCTCGAGGTAGTTGACAAAAGAGTGAAACATTAAATGCAATGTTGTACGGATCACGCAACGCATTAAATGCTCCCAACGGTCATCTTCTCAAAATTCCTATAAATAGAAGTTCTGATGAGAAGCTGAATACAACACATACGCAAAAATACAGAAACGCTGTCAAATTCAAAAGCTCTCAAACTTCATCTTCAACCTCACTACATTGCTGTTGTAATATCTTAGTGATATTAAGCTTAGAACTTAAGAGATAAATCACAGTTGTGATTATAGCTCATTAAGAAGCATTGTAACTCTTATAAGAATATGTTTACATTCATTTGTAAAGGAACCAGAGAAGATCAAGTTGTGATCGGAGTCTCTAGAAGTCTTAGAGGGTATCTAAGCATTGATTTCCTAGAGTGATCAAGTTGTGATCAGAATACTCTAGAATACTTAGAGGGTATCTAAGTGGAAAGCCATTGTAATCAAGATTGATTAATGGATTAAATCCTCAGGTGAGGTAAATCACTCCAAGGGGGTGGACTGGAGTAGTTTAGTTAAAAACGAATCAGGATAAAAATCATTGTGCAAATTGTTTTTATCTTAAGAGTTTTTAAGCTACACTTATTCAAACCCCCCCTTTCTAAGTGTTTTTCTATCCTTCAATTGGCATCAGAGCGCCGGTTATAAGGTGCAAGCACTTAACCGTGTTTAGATACGATTCAGGAAGAGAAAAACGCTAAGTCAAGATGGTTGAAACTCCACCACCTACATCTACATCTGGCTCTGCTGAGCAACACAATGGAAACGGAAACAATGGCTACAAAAGTATTTGTTATATTCTGAACACTAAGGATCATCTGAGTAAGTTTGATTCTAAGGCGCAAAAGTGTTTCCTTCTTGGATATTCTGAACGCTCAAAAGGCTATAGAGTATACAATACTGAAACATTGATTGTTGAAGAACCAATTAACATCAGATTTGATGATAAGCTTGGTCTTGAAAAGCCAAAGCAGTTTGAGAATTTTGCAGATATTGAAGTCTGTGACTCAGAAGCTGGAGAACCCAGAAGCAAAGGATCTGAAGAACCAACTATCAGAAGATCTTCCAGACTCACCTCTGCTCACTCAAAAGATGTCATTCTTTGAAAGAAAGAAGATCCTATCAGAACAAGATCTTTTCTAAAGGATGTCAGCAAGAACTTATGATCAGAATGAGAAGATGAGAAGTTCTAACTCTGTCAGAATCAAATTTATAGCAAAATAGCTGTCACCAACTGTTCCAGAATTTGAACACGTGTTCACTATATTTGGACAGGCATGCATGCAACTGATGAGACGCCGCCCTAGGTAACTGTGTAAATCATTTCAAATTTCACGTTATCCCACCTAACGTCATTCCTCATTAAATGCATTTGATTCTTTTGATTTTGTAACTGTTCATTCTCATAAATTCATTGCATTCTTTTTCAAATCCGTATCTATATATACATCTCTCATCATAACAGTTTCCCTTTTACGCATTCTTTCTCTCTCCTGTTTATGCACTTCTGCAACCTTTTTGCCCTATTTTCTTTGTAACACCCCAATTCTACCCAAAGCATTCAGGCAAGAAAATATCAGAGTATTAAAATTTCATACAACACAATTAGGATGTTACACTAAGTAACCAAACAAACACCTTGAAAACAAACGGACATCACCGATGCCAATAACATGATACATAACACACGGAAGATATGAACATATATATATACGTATAGCTCTCACTCTCAAAGAGGAGTTTTCCAAAATAAAGCGTTTACTATACACATCAGCACATCATCACATTTACATGTTCAAAAGAGTCATATACAAATAAATAACAACAGACTCCCGACTCCCCGGTGTTACGTATCAGAGCGACCGACAAGACCAACTGGAGAACTACCTCTTCCAAAAGACTCCCAAGGCGGCTAATCTGCAGGATGCCACTCAAGCATCAAATCAGCAGAAGGGTGAGAATATAATTCATAATGAAAGCATGACAATTATAGTAAGGCCAACAAGTATCATCAAGAATCATACAACAAAGTAATCCACTCATTCAACCACAATCAATATATAAGTAATGTGACACATGAATGATAACATAAAATTATACAGACAGACAATGATTAATGAGACTCGACTATGCATATGCATGTGGTACCAAATCCGAAGTAAAACTCCTCCTTGTCATTATGACAAATACACCTTTGCCGAGCATTATGCTGGGACTTCTTTCCCTCAAGAAAATACACCTTTGTCGAGCAGTAAGCTACGACTAAATGTCATTGAGCATTTAGCCCCCACTGATGACCTCTTGCCACTCGGGCAAATACACCTTTTTACCGAGCATTAAGCCCCCACTGGTAATAATTGCCAATTCAGGCCACCTGTTAATAGCATTCCGCCATTAACGTAATGAAATGTTATGCTGTGCAAATATATGACTCTATTACACGACAACAACATCATCAACAATATAACACGGTCACATACCCACGTTACACCGTTTATATTCTATCCAAAAGGATACATCACCAATTAATAACATCGTTATCAATTACATCACACCATAATTGTCGCACGGGCATTAATAAGCACACAACACACATTCACCGTCAAAACATACTAGCCACATCGGCATAAATGATCGCATAATTGCATCACATCAATTAATATTGGCCATTGGCCCACAACTCCATCAATACATCATCAACAAGTTGTAATAACAACATTTCAACAATGATAATACATCATTCTCATAACAACAATGACTTTCCATAAGGCCACACATCATGTTAATAACAAACAACCAAACATTGTCACATATCAAGAATGAACATTCATTAATACATAACACATATGAACATGATCTCATGTTATCGACAACTAATCACATTCCTCGTACTAATACGATAACATTCACACAACACATCATCATGATTTATCATGCACTAGTTCACAAAACCATTTATGAAAATCAACCAACCACTACTACATCCTACATCATTAACAATTACAACCAAGCACTATGATTATTTACCAATCATATCGCGCATATAAACAATTATGTGTTTTCATCAACAACACCTCATAACCAATTAATAACAAGCTAACCAAGCCTATACTATCATATAGAACATCCAACTAGCTTCCTAACACTTCGAACGGCGTACGAAACGGAGCTACGAATCAAAAGTTACAAGGTTTCAAAGTTTGGATAATTGAACATACTACACAACTCATCACTTGATCCTAATAAAAATAATGGGATACTACATACTATGAATCATTTAATTAGATAATAATATAGTTCATTGCGTTAGCTTTCCAACGCTTCGAACGGCGACAAAATCGGAGTTACGGTTCAGGAGTTACGAAGTTTCAAAGTTTTGGAAAAACAGAAAATGCTGTTGTCCGCTTCAGCTCCGCTCAGCGAACCTTCGCAGAGAATTTTCTGCAACAGAACCTCCGCTCAGCGGACCCACCTCCGCTCAGCGGACCTGCGTAAACCCAGAAAAAACCAGAACGAACCAGAACAGTTTTAACCCTCTTATACCCACCAAAACCACTCCAAAACATCATTATAACACCAATACAACACATACAAACCATAGAAACAACCTAACATCAAACTTTTCATGGTTGATTCATCAATCTATCTCAAAACCTAACATTTTATCCAAACTCAATCAAGCCATAGAAATGGAAAAGAAAGCATGATCAATGGTGGTATCTATCATCATACTACACATACACACCACAAAATCATGTTTATAACTTCTAAACTCACAAAACTCACAATCCACCATTGTTGTCCAAGCATAGAAATGAACAAGAACAAGAACAAGACTATAAGAATCATACATTCAAGATAAATTAGATTCACCCCCTTACCTTGCTATTGTGACGATCGGCAATCGATTCTGTTGAGAATCCTCCACTTTCTCTTGTTTTTCCTCTTTGCTCTTCTTCTTCTCTCTTCTCTTCTTTCTTTCCTTTTTCTTTCCATCCTTTTTCCTTTCTCACAAATATCTCTTTCTTATAAAGAAAATATTTATCCCGCGGAAATGACCAAAATGCCCCTACGCTCAAATATCGTTCAAACGCCCCAAAACGCGGAATATTACCTTAATAATATTTCCAGTACCAAAAATATGAAAACCTTCAATTAAATATTAGTCCGCCATCCCGAACTAATACCGACTGAAACGACTCCAAAAACGGTAAAATTCCAATAAACCTCACAAACGTCCAAATTAAGCATATACTTATTTTTCCGAGCGTTACAACTCTCCCCCACTTAGAAGATTTCCGTCCTCGGAAATATCCCAAACACAAACGAACTTGGATACGCTCTCGCCTCCGACTAACCAACTATCAAGCCACGAAAGCAACGACACAATCAGCACCAACAACGAATCACTCTCGCTAAAAGCAAAACAACCAAAACACAACAACGACAACGAGATGCAATGCCCATACAATGCACTCATCGACTAACACCAAAACACAAGAAATAATCAAGACACAGACAACAACCCGGTCGCACAACATCCAAACAACCATGCCAAGATATAGCAGTCAAACATGTAACCAAAACATCTGGTGGTCTTATAATTCCTACCACATCCACTGTCCACAATTTGAACTCTAACAATTCACACACACACACATACGAACCGCGCCATTTCACGCTTCCGATGCGCACTCTGATTTCCCACATCAAACAGATTTACCAATTTCATAACCAACTTCCAACTCCTTCTAGTATTCACCAGAAACTCATTGTTCTCTCTTATCATACTCAACCTCTTAATATGCTGTGTCAGCTTGCACACCAGACAAAAGTCTTTGTATTATCCAATCAAAGGCAAAAAGCTAATCCAAACACATCCTTGTTTCACAACACAAGCCCTCATAGATCCTTAAGTGACTAAATCGCCCTCTCAGTCTGACCATCCGTTTGAGGATGATACGCCAAACTCAAACGCAACTTCGTACCCAAAGTACCTTGAGAACCTTCTCAAAATTTCAGAAATAAACCTCGGATCTCAATCTCAACATTACCTTACGAAACACCATGCAAACAAACAAACCAACAAACAATTTTATTAACATACCACTCGCCAGTACTTCCATCGGTTAATCCATTCTTATCGAAATAACGTAAGCAGATTTCGTCAATATATCCACAATGACCCAAATCGCCTCACAATTACTCGACGTCCTCGGCAAACCAGAAACAAAATCCATAGAAATGCTATTCCACTTCTACTCAGGAATGGATAACAGTTACATGAAACCAGACGACTCCTGACGAGTCAAACACAAATAAACAAATCCCTTCATATCCTTCTTCATTACCTTGCCACTAAAGATGACCTTCTCAAACCTTGATACATCTTAGTAGCATCAGGATGAATACTCAAATCACTATGACGCACTTCATCCAAAGTCCTCTTTTCAAATCCGAACATTAGGAATACAAACTTGATCATGACATCCCATGACATTGCTCTTATCAATCCGAAGATCACCATCTTTATCTTTGACTAATAAATATCATCTTATTAACCCATTCCAATCCGATTCCTGACCTTTTCTAATCTCATCAAGAATACCATAAGTAAGCTTTCACATATAAAGCTCAACACTTGAAGAAGTCGCTTTACGAACCAAACTCAAATCTCACAACTGTTTCAAATATCACAATACTCGAATCATCGACATAGACGTATGCAATGGTTTCTCATATTCAACTCGTTCTGATCAAACAAATACTTCAAACTCTTGCAGTCACTTACACACACAAATCTCGATCCGAATAATTAGTGCCTTCAAATTTCCCAAACACAAATAACAACTGCCAACTCTAAATCTTGTGACAGATAAATCCTTTCAAAAATCTTAACTTGCATAAAAGCATAAACCACCACTTACCCCTTGAACATTCACTTCACTCGACCAAAAACTCACACAAGGAAACTTAGCAAACAACTTCTTCTTCCCAACACGGACAAAACAATTCTCAAGTACTTAGCATGACCATCTTCACACTGATGATACCCATACCTCAAATCAAACTTGCAAAACAAACAAGCTCAAACCAACTTGATCCATCAAAATATCAATCCTCGAATGTGGATAGTACTTCTCCTTAATTGTCACTTTTCTCCATTGTCTAAAATTGACACAAAGCCTCATAGAACCTTCCTTCTTAACCAACAAAACACGTGCACCCTACGACGACACACTCGAACGAACAAACTTTTTCTCAAGAAAATCCTTAAGTTGACTCCTCAACTCTTTCAACTCAGAAGTTGGCATCCGATACGGAACCCTCGACAAAACAATAGTTCTAGGAACTAAATCCGTCAAAACAGAACTCCAAGACAGAATTCCTCTTTTCGACGATGAATCACTTAAACCTTCAAGAAACACTTATACATATGCACAACTATCCGCAATTCCCACAATTGCTCTTCCTCAAGAACATCCAAAATCGTCGACAACATAAACAACGTCGTACCACCTTGCACCGACTCATTCACTTCCAATATTATCAAACTAGCCAGATAAGCCTATCACATCCAATACGATTCCGTCTACTATCAACAAGAGATTAAGGGTGATCAAGTCCTCAATTTGTCAATAGGTAGCCGATAATCATAATAGAGTATAAACTATCAGTACTAACATTAATAATATTCTTTTCCAACTTTTGCTCATAGCATAGAAGCACTATGATTCCATAATTCACAAATCTCTCAAGATTATCTGAACCAGCTAACACCGACGTCCGGTAGCTACGTACCAAAACACTTCTAACAATATCTCAAAACAAAATATCTGAGATCCTACTCATCTCTTCATATTCCTAATTCTTACTCGAGTTTCAGAACGTTTCCAACAACGTCAATAACTCCTACAACAAAGTCTACCACAATGCTTTCCTTGATCATTGATCCAACAACGACACTTCACACAAGGCTACTCAAACAACAACTTCATAGTCCATCAGTAGCGTTAGAGCATCACAACTCTCTAAATTCCATTTCTTAGAAATAACCAAAATCTACTCCGTGACACTCCAACTTGATAAACAACCAAAGTCTTAAGTCCAAGTCGCCTTCACTTTAGAAAACAACAAATTCCAACAACACTAGTACTGCTGCCCTCAGTAGCATACTAACATCTTGCAACTGAAACATATCCGAGAAGCATATCTTCTCCCCACTTAGCTTCAAACCATTCCTGCATACAACTGACTAGAGGCACAACAAGTACTGACAGTGCTCCACACACTTATCACATACTGAGGAATTAAACAACATTAGACAACACTGGCCGGACAGACCGACCTGCTCTGATACCACTAATGTAACACCCCAATTCTACCCAAAGCATTCAGGCAAGAAAATATCAGAGTATTAAAATTTCATACAACACAATTAGGATGTTACACTAAGTAACCAAACAAACACCTTGAAAACAAACGGACATCACCGATGCCAATAACATGATACATAACACACGAAAGATATGAACATATATATACGTATAGCTCTCACTCTCAAAGAGGAGTTTTCCAAAATAAAGCGTTTACTATACACATCAGCACATCATCACATTTACATGTTCAAAAGAGTCATATACAAATAAATAACAACAGACTCCCGACTCCCCGGTGTTACGTATCAGAGCGACCGACAAGACCAACTGGAGAACTACCTCTTCCAAAAGACTCCCAAGGCGGCTAATCTGCAGGATGCCACTCAAGCATCAAATCAGCAGAAGGGTGAGAATATAATTCATAATGAAAGCATGACAATTATAGTAATGCCAACAAGTATCATCAAGAATCATACAACAAAGTAATCCACTCATTCAACCACAATCAATATATAAGTAATGTGACACATGAATGATAACATAAAATTATACAGACAGACAATGATGAATGAGACTCGACTATGCATATGCATGTGGTACCAAATCCGGAGTAAAACTCCTCCTTGTCATTATGACAAATACACCTTTGCCGAGCATTATGCTGGGACTTCTTTCCCTCAGGAAAATACACCTTTGTCGAGCAGTAAGCTACGACTAAATGTCATCGAGCATTTAGCCCCCACTGATGACCTTTTGCCACTCGGGCAAATACACCTTTTTACCGAGCATTAAGCCCCCACTGGTAATAATTGCCAATTCAGGCCACCTGTTAATAGCATTCCGCCATTAACGTAATGAAATGTTATGCTGTGCAAATATATGACTCTATTACACGACAACAACATCATCAACAATATAACACGGTCACATACCCACGTTACACCGTTTATATTCTATCCAAAAGGATACATCACCAATTAATAACATCGTTATCAATTACATCACACCATAATTGACGCACGGGCATTAATAAGCACACAACACACATTCACCGTCAAAACATACTAGCCACATCGGCATAAATGATCGCATAATTGCATCACATCAATTAATATTGGCCATTGGCCCACAACTCCATCAATACATCATCAACAAGTTGTAATAACAACATTTCAACAATGATAATACATCATTCTCATAACAACAATGACTTGCCATAAGGCCACACATCATGTTAATAACAAACAACCAAACATTGTCACATATCAAGAATGAACATTCATTAATACATAACACATATGAACATGATCTCATGTTATCGACAACTGATCACATTCCTCGTACTAATACGATAACATTCACACAACACATCATCATGATTTATCATGCACTAGTTCACAAAACCATTTATGAAAATCAACCAACCACTACTACATCCTACATCATTAACAATTACAACCAAGCACTATGATTATTTACCAATCATATCGCGCATATAAACAATTATGTGTTTTCATCAAAAACACCTCATAACCAATTAATAACAAGCTAACCAAGCCTATACTATCATATAGAACATCCAACTAGCTTCCTAACACTTCGAACGGCGTACGAAACGGAGCTACGAATCAAAAGTTACAAGGTTTCAAAGTTTGGATAATTGAACATACTACACAACTCATCACTTGATCCTAATAAAAATAATGGGATACTACATACTATGAATCATTTAATTAGATATTAATATAGTTCATTGCGTTAGCTTTCCAACGCTTCGAACGACGACAAAATCGGAGTTACGGTTCAGGAGTTACGAAGTTTCAAAGTTTTGGAAAAACAGAAAATGCTGTTGTCCGCTTCAGCTCCGCTCAGCGAACCTTCGCAGAGAATTTTCTGCAACAGAACCTCCGCTCAGCGGACCCACCTCCGCTCAGCGGACCTGCGTAAACCCAGAAAAAACCAGAACGAACCAGAACAGTTTTAACCCTCTTATACCCACCAAAACCACTCCAAAACATCATTATAACACCAATACAACACATACAAACCATAGAAACAACCTAACATCAAACTTTTCATGGTTGATTCATCAATCTATCTCAAAACCTAACATTTTATCCAAACTCAATCAAGCCATAGAAATGGAAAAGAAAGCATGATCAATGGAGGTATCTATCATCATACTACACATACACACCACAAAATCATGTTTATAACTTCTAAACTCACAAAACTCACAATCCACCATTGTTGTCCAAGCATAGAAATGAACAAGAACAAGAACAAGAACAAGACTATAAGAATCATACATCCAAGATAAATTAGATTCACCCCCTTACCTTGCTATTGTGACGATCGGCAATCGATTCGGTTGAGAATCCTCCACTTTCTCTTGTTTTTCCTCTTTGCTCTTCTTCTTCTCTCTTCTTTTCTTTCTTTCCTTTTTCTTTCCATCCTTTTTCCTTTCTCACAAATATCTCTTTCTTATAAAGAAAATATTTATCCCGCGGAAATGACCAAAATGCCCCTACGCTCAAATATCGTTCAAACGCCCCAAAACGCGGAGTATTACCTTAATAATATTTCCAGTACCAAAAATATGAAAACCTTCAATTAAATATTAGTCCGCCATCCCGAACTAATACCGACTGAAACGACTCCAAAAACGGTAAAATTCCAATAAACCTCACAAACGTCCAAATTAAGCATATACTTATTTTTCCGAGCGTTACATTCTTACCCTAAAAGAAAGAAACCCAAAAATCTCAGTGGTGTGAAAATGGCTGCTTCTTCATCACATATTGCTGATTCTTCATCTCCTTCTCAACAACATCAACAAGAAGAAGAATAACTATTCTTTCCACCGGTCAGGTGTTCGATTCCTCGGGAAGATTTAGAAGTTATTTGTGAGTTGATGGTCGACTTTGATAACCTTGAAGAACATGAGTTTCATGTCAAAGATAATATGGTCTTTCAAGGATGGTCATCGCTGTTTCATGAGTTCTGTGGACCGATCTATCCTGACCTAGTAAAAGAGTTTTGGGCTTATGCTTTCGTCATTCCTAAAGTAGTTGTATCTTTTGTTCATGGAAGATTCTTTGCTATCACTGAAGATACTCTGAGAATATTGTTTGATTTGAAAGAGCCTGTTGGCGCTTATGAACTTTCTCGAAGAGCAAACTGGGCAGATGTTCTGACTGAACTATACCCAGATGTGATGAAAACAAAAGATGTCAGGGATCTGAAGGACATCTACAAAGTCTGGACAAAGATTCTTCTTGGTTGTTTCTATCACAGGAAAGCAACTCATTCTCCAAACTTTGTTAACAGAGATCAACAATACATCTTGTACTGCATTGGTACTCAGAAGAAGGTTGATGCTCCTTACATCATTTTCAATCATATGTGGAATGCTGTAAGAGATTCTAGAGATCAGAACAGAACTAAGAAAGGCAATGTTATTCCTTTTGGAAGAATCATCACCAACATTCTGGTTCAAACCATGATGGTTGAAAAACTGGAATCTGATGGTGTCATCAAGGATCTTGCCACTGTCACTGGAAGCATCTTGAATGCTAACACTTTGAGAAAGATGAATCTTATTCGAGCTGTTGAACATGCTCCTCAACCTATTCCTGGAATCCGAATCAGAAGAGGCCCTGTTCTAGCTGAGTTTGAAACATTTTTCAGTAAAGAACTATCAGAAGTTGAGGTTAAGTATTGTAAGACTCTCCAGAAGGGCAGTGCTAATGATGCTCCTGTTGGAGTAAGTCGTCAGAAGCATTCTACTTCCATGGCTGATGTATTAGAAGATGTTCCAGAAGTTGTCCCATAAGTTGCTCCTTATAAGGAAAGAAGAACAAAGCGCAAGCATGATCTTCCTTCTGTCAATGAGGAAAAAGACAATCAAGAAGAAGCTGCTGAAGTTGATGAAAACGTTGTTGTTGAAATTGGGAATATACAACAAGAAGATGCTGAGAAAAAGAAGAAAAAGAAGAAGTTAAAGAAAGAGAAGAAAGAAGATATTGAGAATAATGCTGAGAAGGAAGTAGAGAAGAAGAAGAAAGATAAGAAGAAGAAAAAGAAATCTGTTGAAGTTTAAAAGAGGTCAGAAGAAGAAATAATTCAAGAAGTAGTGAATAGGGAAGAAGAAGAGAAGGAAGCTTCCAGAAAGAGAGAACTTGCTCTAGAAAAGATAAAGGCTGTTTCCGAGAAGAAGAAGAAGCGAAAGGCTATGGAAGATGTCTCTGAGAGGCCTCAGAAGAAGAGCTCTTCAGGTATTCATGTTTCTGAACCTAACTCCGTTTCTGTTTTAAATTCAGAATCTGTACCAACAGAAGTTCCTCAACCTTCTCAACCAGAAAATCCACCACAAACAGCCCCTGTTGAACCACCTCAAATTACCAAAGTTCTCACCCCTCCTTCTTCACCCATAACCAACACTGCTTCTGACCATCCCATTGATACACTCGTTCTATATATTCAACCCCTTCAAACTCTCATTCCCCCTCATACAAACTTATCCACTTCTCAACCTCCACCTCACTCAAACTATGAACCAATCTCGTCCCCCACTCAAAATAATCCTACCATATCAGAATCTCCAAATTCTGATTCATTAGAACAGTTGTTTCGTGACTGCAATTTCACTCCTAAACCCCGTCCTGAACCTGAGCTTGTGGTATTAGACGCTGAGTCAGAAGAAGTAGAATCACATCTCTCTCTTGATAGAGAACCTCAACCCTACTTCTTTCTGAACCCAGATTCTGCTGTCACCAGACTCAAATCCCGCTGGGAATTTTCTGTTGGTGTACGTTTTGAATTATTAAATCTGAAAATGGAGACAGGTTTAGAGACATTGAAGGCAGCACATCATGCCAGAATGGATGATGTTGAATTGAGAAATCTCTGGAGGATTTTCAGAAGAAAGATACACTCTGAGTTTCAGAAGCTTCAGAAGGCGTGTTTAGTAGAAGCTCCAGGTCATCTTGGATTTCTAAGATCCTATGAAGAATTCTGGGTCAGTCATCTCAAGGGCAGGTATTGTCTTGAAGAAAAAGATTTTCTTGATGAGCTTGCAGAAGATGTGTCTGACCAAGCGCCTTGTCTTACCATGGTCGTGTGGAAGCCCCCATATTCTATTCTGACTGGAGACTTTCAGTCATTGTTCAACTGGCTAAGGGTGAATCCCTCAAAGAAAGCACCATATATGGTATATCCAGAAGTTGAATACCCATCAGAAGTTGCTGCTCCTACACCTCCAAGGAATCTGGCTGAGATTCTTCAGGCTCTTGAGAATGAAGATTCTGATCTGCCTGTTCCAGAATATGCTGAAGATGCTTCTATGTCAGAAGCTGATGCTGAGAAACAAAGTGCTGAGAATCATCCTTCTGAGAAACTTCCTGTTCAGGAAAACCAAGATGATGTTCTCATGTTAGATGCTGCTGTTGAGCATGCTATTCCTCTGAACAATAGCTGTGAAGCTTCTTCTGCTGAACCTTCTGTTCTGGTGAATGCTGTGAAGGCTCTTCAACAGAATCAAGCTGATCTTGCTTCTCGTCTGGATAAGCATGAGGAAACACATGAGGAATTCAAATCCTTCATGAAGAAGCAGACAGAAAGCACTTTTTAGATTCAAAACCTTTTGGCCAAGATAGTTTCTAAGCTAGGCTAGTCGTAGTCTTTTGGTCTTAGATATTTTCTTTTGTTCTTGCATCTGCTTTCTTGCATCTGCTTGTATCTTCTGATATGTTTTGATGAATCAATGAAACATTATCTTCTCTCATATTGTTTTATTTTTCATCTGAATCTTTTAGATGCTTTTTGATGTTATGACAAAAAGGGGGAGAAAACGTGATATTTGATTTGATTTATATTATCAGTTGCTGGGAGTAAGTCTCAACATTTCTAACATTATTTGCAAGTTCTATGTCCTTGAGAATATCTTTGCAAGATTGGCATAAGAAGCAAATACATGAAGAATATGCTATTCTAGAAAGAAGCATGTTCTTGGAAATTGAAGCAAGCTTAGTGCTGTGAAGCTTCAAGATCAGAAGCAAGAACGAAGAGTGTTTTGATATTCTCGTGGAAAAATATGCTCTAACACATTCTTATTCCTTATATGTTCTGATACATATTTCTTTTAAGAACTTACCAGAGTTGTTGCTCTGATATATGTTCCTTCTTAAAAGAATGTTTCTGACTCATTCATGCTCTGACTTTTGTCGTCTAGTTTGTTCTGAAACATTTCAGGATGTAGAGATGCTTCGATGATGCTCTGGTACATTCATGAATGTTCTGATACAATCATGCATGCAATGATTCAAGAAGAAATTCAAAGCTCTGAAGCTGTCCTATGGAAGCAAGAAGCAGAAACTCTGAATGTTCTGAAGTTCTAGGCAAATGTGAACGTCTCGACTGAAATGGAAAATACTCAGGGAAGTCTTTTATTTATAAATTCTTCCAGTATTTATTTCACGGGGAGATTGTTAATCTCAGGGGGAGACATATTCACACTATGTTTATATGCTTATGCTATATATGTGTAATTGTCTTTGGTCATCTGATATTCTGATTGCAAATTCATATCAATTATATATGTTTTTGTCATCATCAAAAAGGGGGAGATTGTTAGAACAAGATTTGTTCTGATCAATATTCTTAGTTTTGATGATAACAATGTATATGAATTTTGTATAAGAAAATGTGGTACTCTAATCCTATGCATTTTCCATTTCAGGAAATATATGAAGAGTATGCACAAATTCAGCGCAAGAAGCACTGACTCAGAAGGTTCAGTATCCAACATCAGAACATGCTCTCGCAAGACATCAGAAGATGGTCAAGCAGAATTAGAACATGGTCTATTGAAGCATCAGAAGAACTTGAGATCAGAAGCAGAAACACTGAAGTTCTTATGGTATCACGCTAGAAGCACTTCAAAGTCAGAAGACAAGAAGATGCTCTGCACCAAGCTGTTTGACTCTAATTAATTCAAACGTTGTATCTACAAAGATTAGATCAGAAGCAAGTACAAGATGGCAGGCTACGCTGACTGATAAAAGGAACGTTAGAAGCTATTAAAGGCAAAGTCAGTTAAAGCAGGAAAAGCAAGGCTCGAGGTAGTTGACAAAAGAGTGAAACATTAAATGCAATGCTGTACGGATCACGGAACGCATTAAATGCTCCCAACGGTCATCTTCTCAAAACGCCTATAAATAGAAGTTCTGATGAGAAGCTGAATACAACACTTACGCAAAAATATAGAAACGCTGTCAAATTCAAAAGCTCTAAAACTTCATCTTCAACCTCACTACGCTGCTGTTGTAATATCTTAATGAGATTAAGCTCAGAACTTGAGAGATAAATCACAGTTGTGATTATAGCTTATTAAGAAGCATTGTAAGTCTTATAAGAATTTGTTTACATTCATTTGTAAAGGAACTAGAGAAGATCAAGTTGTGATCGGATTCTCTAGAAGTCTTAGAGGGTATCTAAGCATTGATTTCCTAGAGTGATCAAGTTGTGATCAGAATACTCTAGAAGACTTAGAGGGTATCTAAGTGGAAAACCATTGTAATCAAGATTGATTAGTGGATTAAATCCTCAGGTGAGATAAATCACTCCAAGGGGGTGGACTGGAGTAGTTTAGTTAACAACGAACCAGGATAAAAATCATTGTGCAAATTGTTTTTATCTTAAGAGTTTTTAAGCTACACTTATTCAAACCCCCCCTTTCTAAGTGTTTTTCTATCCTTCAGATACCTTATCAACATCTTCACTCCCACATGAAGGTTTTGATACTTTTCTTCTTTGTACATAGATACAGGCTGAACAGTTCAATTCAACTTCTTCACTCCCGCATGAAGCCTTTGGATTTAGCTCTTCTTGTTCCAGCATCAACAGCTCTGGTCAGGTTGGTCTAATCCTCCACATATAGGTCCATCCTCCACTTCAAGGGACCATACAATATGAACACTTCTTGTTCAAACAATCTTCTACCTTCAGCACAACTAGAAAGTATCCCTCATGGATCTCATCCAGAAACGGACAGGATGCCTGCTCTAATGCCAATTGAAATTCTGGTATGACAGAATCAGGATGTCACTCATGATGTCAAGACATCTGCTCTGTTATCAACTTAGCAAAGGCAAAACATAAAGATCCCCAATTTTTGATTACCCCTAAGAAGAAAGAGTCTATTGAGTACTGGGATCATGTTAGTTCAATCAACATAACCAGATTTTCAACTTTATTGGTTCTATAATTGGACAAGCTATCAAACCTGAACCTGATATTATATATAATGTTACAACATCCAAGACTGAACAAACAATACAATGCAGAAGATGAACAACACAGGGAATCGTTAACCCAGTTCGGTTTAACTACCTACTTTGGGGGCTACCAAGCCAAGAAGAAGATTTCACTATCAGTAGTACTATTTTATGTAAACAACCTCTGGTTTATAGATAAAAAACCTCTGGTTTACCTAGTCACTACCCAATGCAACCTTTATCTTAGAACTCCATCTAAGACAAGAGAACCTCTGCTCACTCCCTAGTGATACCTAACTGTTACAACCCTGCAACAACTATTTAAACAATTAACAATAAACACTAACTTTATCTTGCTTCACAGCTTCAATTAAGAACATAATACTCAACTCTTACCTACAGGTTTCGAGTGAGAATAATAACTTCTCTTACCTACAGGTTTCAAGAAGGACATGGTAGCCATCCCACAGCATGGGTGGTCTACCTATAAAAACCCTAATGACTACATCTTTTCAAATACACGGTTTACACTTCTAAACTAGCTTACAAAGATTTCTATTTATAACCTATTCCCAATTGGACTTGGGCTTACAAATTGCAGCACTACTGGTTGTTACAAATCTGCAAATATCTTCTGCTAAAAGAAAGGTCTTCAATCACAAGTTTCCTTTATTTATCTCCTAAATTAAAAACTGCTGAATCTTCAATATTCTGATTTGATTCTTCAATATTCTGACTTTATTCTATTGACCTTTAAATCTGCGTCACATAGGATTACATAATATTCCATAGAATATTCTGTATCTGTTGAGTATTAGACTGAATCTTCATTTCAGTTCTGCAGGCGCGATGTCATGAGTTGATGTCATGACATTCCATATAACATCTTGCTTGTACCTGTTTTGTTCTTTTATATTTGCAAGACTTATACATTGTATTACATTTTGCTGCTATTATATTTTAGCCAAACGTAGATGCCAATCAGCCAATAAAAACATCAACAAGTTCCTTCAGAAGTTTGATTTATTTGAATTCCCATAAAGAATTTAAGTTCTCCCATCATGCTCATTTCAAATTCTTCTTGCATGGACTCAGCAAATTCTCTTCCAAGAGAGATATTAAAAGTTCCAAAAATAATATCATCCACATATATTTGACAAATTAAAATATCATTTTTAAATGTCTTACGAAATAGAGTTGTGTCAACCTTCCCTCTGGTAAAATCTTTATCTAAAAGGAATGAACTTAATCATTCATACCAAGCTCGAGGAGATTGTTTTTGTCCATATAAAGATTTTTTAAGTTTAAAAACATGTTCTGGATATTTTGAATCTTCAAAGCCAAGGGGTTGATGAACATACATTTCTTCTTCAATGTAGCCATTTAAAAATGCACTTTTAACATCCATTTGATAAATGTGATGTTATATTGAGCAGCATAAGTAATTAATAGTCTAATAGATTCTACCCTGGCGACTGGGGCAAAGGTTTCATTATATTCAATACCTTCATGTTGACTATATCCTTGTGCAACTAGTCGTGCTTTGTTTCTAACGACTTCACCTTGATCATTTAGTTTGTTTCTGAACACCCAGTAGAAAACACTTTTGTGCTTTAGAATCAAACTTGTTCAGATGTTCTTTAGTATTTAGAAAATAGCAAGTAAATCCAAATGGATGAAAATATGATATGTTTGGTTTTCTATTCTTCCACAATTCATAGGGAGTCTTTTCAAAAATATGTCGTGTTTACTGCTTCAGCCCAGAAATGTTTATCCATATTAGTTTCATTAATCATAGTCCTAGCCATTTCTTGTAATGTTCTGTTCTTACGTTCTACAACTCCATTCTGTTGAGGAATTCTTGGACAAGAGAAATTATGAGAGATTCCATTATCTTTAAAGAACTTCTCAAAGAGATAGTTTTCAAATTCTCCTCCATGATCACTTGGTTACAGAAGTCAAAGAACACAGTATGTGACTCATCTCTGTGTTTTAAGAATTTTACCCATGTCCATCTGCTGTAGTCATCAACAATTACCAATTCGTACTTCTTTCCTCTAATTGATGCAGTTTTAACTGGACCAAATAAATCAATTTGCATAAGTTCTAATGGTCTAGAGGAGGAAACAACATTTTTAGATTTAAAAGAAGTTTTTGAAAACTTTCCCTTCTGACATGCTTCACAAAGAGCATCTGAGTTGAACTTCAGATTTGGGAGACCTCTTACCAAATTGAGTTTGTTGATTTAAGATAATCTCCTCAAGCTAGCATGTCCCAATCTTTTGTGCCAAACCCATTGCTCGTCTTTAACAGACAGAAGACAAGTTACTTTCTGAGTTTTAAGTTCAGAAAGATCAATTTTATAAATGTTGTTCTTTCTCTTACCAGTAAAAAGGATTGATCCGTCTTTCTGAATAATAGCCTTACAAGACTCTTGATTAAAGATTATGTCATATCCGTTGTCACTTAATTGACTTATAGACAACAAGTTATGAGTTAAACCTTATACTAGTAAAACATTAGTTATAGAGGGAGAGTTATCGTTACCAATAGTTCCTGAACCAATAATTTTTCCTTTTTGGTTCCCTCCAAATCTAACGTCTCCGCCAGATTTAAGTTCCAAGTTTTGGAACATAAACTTTCTTCCTGTCATGTGACGCGAGCATCCAGAGTCCAGGTACCATGACTGGTGTTTTAACTTCACTGCTAAGGACATCTGCAACATAAATTATTTTCTCCTTGGGTACCCATATCTTTTTGGGTCCTTTTGTGTTAGTGTGCCTAAAGTTTTGTTTGAACTTAGGTCTAGCATGAGAACTATTAGAATATGATGTATATTTGATGTTATGAGTGTGTCCAAAATTAAATTGTGTGTGCAAGGGTTTAAATGTGATTTTCATTTCATCAACCGGTTTACGTTAATATGGTTCTTTTCCTTTGGGGGTATCATAGCCAATTCCAGTTCTATTGTTTCTACTTACACCATAAATCATAGAAGCTATCTTGCTTCTGTTTATACTTTTAGCCAGAAATTTTTGAAAACTGACATCATATTCTTTCAAAATATCTTTAGAACTTGAAGCACTATCTGACTTAGAAATCTTTTGACTTTTCAATTCCACTATGAGGGTCAGATTGTTTTCTTTAAGATCAAAATTTTCTGCTTTAAGTTTCTGTGTTTCAACTGCAAGGATGTTTTTAAGTTTCTTGTATTTTATTCTTAATTTACTATGATTTTCTAGAAGATCTGACAAACTTTCTGCAAGCTCATCTCTAGTGAGTTCAGAAAATACCTTGTTAGTTTCTGATTCTGAGTCTGAGTCATCTTCTGTGGTGTCCATGAATGTTATGTTGGCATGTTCATCTTCTGAGTTGATTCTTCATCAGAAGATTCTGAATCATCCCACACAGCCATCAGACTTTTCTTCTTTTCGAATATTTTCTTTGACCTTTCTCTTTGCAGTTTGGGACATTCATTCTTGAAATGTCCTGGCTCATTGCATTCATAGCATACAGTGCCTTTTCTGCTAGTCTTATTGTAACCAGAGGATTCTCCTTTGTATTCTGATCTTCTGAAGTTTCTGAATTTCCTTTGCTTATGCTTCCAGAGTTGGTTGACTCTTTTGGAGAGAAGAGATAGCTCATTTTCTTCTTCCGATCTGGTTTCACTCGAGCATTCTTCTTCAGCCTGCAAAGCGTTAGTTTCAAATTTTGTAACATATTTAAGGGCGATAGACTTACCTTTCTTTTGAGGCTCATTTCCATCAAGTTCAACCTCATGACTTCTTAATATGCTGATGAGTTCTTCAAGGTATACGTCATCAAGATTCTTTGCGACTTTGAACGCTGTAACCATTGGTCCCCATCTTCTTGGTAGACTTCTGATTATTTTCTTGACATGAACAACTTTTATATATCCTTTATTTAGAACTCTCAAGCCAGCAGTCAGAGTCTGAAATCTTGATAACATGGCTTCAATGGACTCGTCATCCTCCATTTTGAAAGCTTCATACTTCTAGATTAGGGCCAGAGCTTTTGTCTCTTTGACATGAGCATTACCTTCATGAGTCATTTTGAGTGACTCAAACATATCGTGTTTCGTATCTCTGTTTGTGATTTTCTCGTATTCTTCATGTGAGATAGCACTTAGCAAGATAGTTCTGGCTTTGTGATGACTTTTAAATTATTTCTTTTGTTTACCAGTCATGTTTTTCCTATCTGTCTTTTTACCCGCATCTTCAGGATGATTGTAGCCATCTACCATAATATCCCATAGGCCAAGATCTTATCCTAGAAAGAAACTTTCTATTCTATCTTTCCAATATTCAAAATTTTCTCCATCAAACACAAGAGGTCTTGTATAACCATTGTTGTTTAATTCATTTTCCATAGTGTTTTCTTTCTGGATCCTTTTCTGACACAGTTAAGTGTTTGCACCCATAACCAAGCGCTCTAATACCATTTGAAGGTTATGAAAACACTTAGAAAGGGGGGGGGGTTGAATAAGTGGTTTCTTTTTTGTTCACAATAGAAAAATGACACAGTATTTTTATCCTGGTTCGTTATAAGTCAACTACTCCAGTCCACCCGCCAAGGTGATTTCAACTGCACAACCAACTGTCGTGACTAACAATACAATGCACAAACCAACTGCTTGTGACTAACAACCTTGCACAAACCAACTGTTTGTGACGAACTACCTCTAAGACTAAACTAGTACTTGACCTCTTTAGAATTTTGACCCAACTGATCTCTCAAGGAACTGTTACAAGTTAACAATAGTGTTTAAGATTTTCTTCTAGAAAGCTTTAATCACAACTGTGATATTTCACTAAGTGTTTAATATAGAAACTATGAACAAAAAAAAAGATAAAGTTCTTCAGCGTAAGAGTTCTTCGTTTGAATATGAGCAGGTGTTCTTGCTTTGTATATCAGCTCTCTTGTGTTATGTTATTGTATGTGTTATACCCCAAAATTTGCCCGCATCTTTTTCAGAAAGAAGGCAACAGACTTCTATCTAAAAATTAAGAGTTTCATATAATCTTGGATTTTATTCCATAAATATCCTGATTTTATGAATGCTCGGTTTTTTAGAATTTTTCTTATACGGTATTTTGGCTCGCTGTTGAATTTATTCTTACACAAACGCCAATTACTGTTTATCATTTCACACACGCTGTTTATTTGAGACTTATTTGCAGATAAATAGTACTGACGCAATTGGTACAAAATTAAATCTTTTTGCAGGTGCAGAGTCCGGGGATTCAGACTGTACTGGTAACAAGTAAATTATTATTAGTTTTTTGTTTCCCACTAATTTTTGTACTATATTCTATTATTTTCAAAATCTTTTCATTTCTTTTCAAATCTCTTTCTTTCAAAATCAAATCCTAACTTTATTCTACACATCTCCCTTTTCAAACCCTACCATACACTTTCTTTCAAATCCTACTACCACTCAAATTTTCCTTTTTGTACGGAATCACTTCATTCCCCAACGTCTCTATCCTTCTTTTCACTCTATAAATACCTCTCATTTTTTCCATAAATTCTCACATCAAATTCTAACTCATCTCTCAAATTTCTACTTCATATTCATTCTCTCTTCTTCCCCGGCAAGAATGGCGAAGCGGATGGATACGTGTTTTCTTATGGTCATCACCGTCGTGGTGGTAATCATGTCCTTCTTCTGTCTGCATAGTCCTGAAAAATGCGGACCTGGGTTGTTTACACTCCCAATCATCTATATGTTATTATTTATAGCATGGGTTATTAATCGTCATTCTTAAAGTTTGTCGTATCTTTCATTTTTTTAATAACGTACCGTTTACTCGTTGTACTGTTCATTATATTATGTAATATTTGTACTGTCAGTATTAAATGTCGTACTATCTGTCGTACTGTTGTTTAATTATTAAGATAATATTTTGTGTGTTTTCTTCCAGTTAGATATTTATATTTCTGTGCATTAAATGTTTTTCAGGGTTATTATCGGTAATTTCGCTCGCATACAGTATATATTATTTATTTATTAAGTTTGTGTTTTTCTAAAAACTCATGTAAATAAATTTTCACCATTAACACAAAAAAAAAAAACAAAGAAAAGAAAAAAAAAACTAACTTTGACTGTTGAATTTTCACTTTAACTGCTACGTTAATGCCTGAACAGTCAGTTGACAGTCAAACCTGCTGACAGTGCAATTCTCCGTGTTTTGTACCATCAATCAAATCAATCTTTTGCATTTCAAAATTCCAAGATTTTTTTTCTAGAAGTCTTCTGAATATCACATGATTAGCAGAGACTCAGCACTGCACAAAAATAAGGTACGCTTAACTGTCTCCTACACGAACAGTCCCTAACTAGGGTTTTTTGTTTTTTTCAGGAGAACAAGTTTTTTGAGACCTCAAATGGATTTCATGGACTTCCATATATCTCAAAGTACCACCATACAAATTTTCAAACTTCAATTCGCTCAGACGCACAGTCAGCAGCTCAAACAGTCAACAGACGACCAGTTTGACCGAAAAGTCAACAGACAGTCAAAAATGAAATTTTTTGTCAACATCCATATTTTTTCAAAAGATTCATCATTTGATCATTGGTTGATCATAATTCATCAAGGAAAGATCAAAAATCAGCAAAACCCTAAGTTTCAAAATTAGGGTTTTCTCCTAAAAAGTCAACTGAACTTTGACCGGCCATAACTCTCTCCTCGTTCATTCAAAAAATTCCAACCAAAGCTTGTTTTGAAGGAAATTCAATTATCTTTCAAATGAAATTGGTCCCATGGTCATTGGATTTACCATTTCAAAAATATGAGCTTAGACATTACAGGTCATTTTCAAAGTCAACAAAAAATGTGGTTTTTTGTCAAAGGCCATAACATCAAGATAACTTCTCCAAATGAAAAAAAGTTTCCAAAGTGGCTTGTAAAGGACATCTTGAGGTTTCTAAAAAGTACAAGAACTCCTTCATATGATAAAAATTGAGGGATTTATGCCTTGTTAAAGTTGGCTATTTTTTGGGAAAATGCATGAAATCACCATTGATCAAAAGTGTTTTTTTTCCAAAAGAGACCAAGTTTCCATGATTCAAACATGCTTCTAACAATGCTAAGGGCCTCCCACGACCAACCCAAGGCCCATAACATTTTTATTTCTTTTTTGATTTAATTTTATTACATTTAAAATTAAATTGAAAAAGAAATGATAAAGGATAATGTTATTTTGCTTTGATCTTAAGCTAAGGCCACCAAAATGGATTCAACTCTGCCACATGGAGCTGGTACAGCAGGCCTAGAGCAAGAGAGTGGAAAAATCAAGCCATGGTTGCTTGAATTCCAAGCTTGATATATTATAAAATTCAAAAATTCAACAAAATCATCAATGCATGTTAGCTTAGTTTTTAAGTCCCTCCATGGCCTATAAATGAAGAGGAATGCTTCAACAACAAAGGAGACACGAAAATCCACCAAAGTTATAGCCAAGAAACTCACAAAAAACTCCAAAAATATCACATATTTTCAACTTTTTTGTTTTCTTTGTATAAGCTCATATCAATCCAAAATAATCACTTCAATCTCCTCCTGGGCTAATATAGAGTAGGTTCAGACCAATGGCCTCTATTATTTGTACTTAGAACATGCATAATAATATCTCCATATTCCATTGAATTTTCGATTTGTGGTATCTCATGCTATAATCCATTTCAATGTAATATAACGAGTTCTATGAGTTCCTAACATGAAATAGAGAAGATCCAACGTGATACATGTGAGCTTTAAGCCTTGTAATATCATGTGCCATTTTTGAAGCTCTAAGCTTCAATCTCTTCGTTTTGGTACTTGCACGCGTTCTCATGAAGAACTAATACCACCAATGAACTCAAAACATGCTAATTAGTTAATCTGGGTGCTTAGTTGTTTGTCTCAGGTTGTCTTTTGCAGGTTTTAAAAAGCATGGAAAAAAGAAGCAAAATCCGCAGGTAAAGTCGTAGTTGTTTCTGAAGCAAAATCCGCAGGAAATAGGTTAGGGATGATGAATAGTGCATGTGGAAAGTTTGACTTGCACGCGTGGCCCCATCTGAAACTTTTAAATGCTGGCCAATCCAATGATACACTTTCATCTATGTACACCATGTGTCTTACAATCTGAACCACTAGATTAATCTGGCAATATATCCAATGCATCAAAACGCACCACCATATCATAGACCTTCAAATTAACCACACAGGATCACAGCTTTATTTCATTTTCTATTTTTATTTAATTTAACTTCCAAAATTAATTTAAATAGTTTCAAAAATCAGAAAAATATAATAAAAATATTTTTAGGCTTATAAAATAATCTATTATTTTTTTTGACATAAAAATATTTTATTTTTCTTAATAATTAAAATATTTTGTTTAATTAATTAGTATATATTTATATATATTTGCTTTTTAATTATTTCAACCAATCAAAAAATCATAAAAAATTTGTTCTTTATATTAAATTTAGTTTATATATTTTAGACTAATTTTGTACATATTTAGAATATTTTTCTCTTTAAGTTTTAATTATTTGTGTAATTAATTGCATAATTATATGATTATTTAACTTAATAGTTTTCAAAACAATTTCAAAAATTCCAAAAAAAATTAGTTTAATTTTAAAATTAATTAACAAACATTTTGAACATATTTTAAACTTAATTTTTTGGTTTAAATTTTATTTCCCCTTTTTTCTCATTTTAATTAAATTAATCATGCATTAATTATAATTAAAATCAATCATACAAAAATCCAAAAAATATTTCTTTTATCTTATTGCCATTCAAATTCCTAGATAAAGTGTATAGGTTGTCAAACTCATGTAAATAGCGTAGTTTACATTTCTCGCACAATCGATGTAATAGCGTAGATTTACTTTCCGCATTTTACATTCCCGCATTTTAAATATAAAACTGCGTGTATGTCAAAGATAAAAAACTGAAGCGTTAGGTCACCAACTTCAAAGATAAAATATCTGAATCAAAACCCAATCACACTTGCACCTCTTAGGGTAATCCCTCTTTTACTCTTTTCAAAATCAAATTCTACTGTTTCAAATGCAAAATCGAACTTTTGTTTACATCCGGTAAAAGGAGAATTTTCTAAAGGAAATAGGAAAAGACCTTATAACTTAGGGTAGACCTCTTAATTGCTTGCTCAAATCAAACAAACAAATGTCTCATATATCATTGTTTTTCAAAATAAAACTTTCAAAAAAGACAATACTTGGTATATATCCAAACAAGGATCATTACGAAGTTAACGTTCTTTTTTCAAAACATCCTTCGAAAGGTAAAACACTTTGTATACATCCGCACAAGGATCATTATAAAGTCAATTTACAAAATGAATTTTAAGACCACATACAAGCATTTCAAGGCAAGAGAAAAATGATTCAAAACAAGTGAGCTAAGCAATTAAGAGCCAATGGATAACCATGGATACAAAGGGTGCTAACACCTTCCCTTTGTATAACCTACCCCCTTACCCAAAATCTCTTAAAGGTCTTTTTCTGTTTCTTTTATAAACCTTTCCTTAATTGGATAAAATAAAAGTCGGTGGCGACTCTCTGATTTTCAAAAACACAAAAGCAAAAAAGAAGAGTGTCAGTTCGTATATCTCTCCACGAGAGGTATGGTAAAAAACCGAGGGCGACAGAACTGGCGACTCTGCTGGGGAATTCTAAAAACAAAATGTTTTCAAAAGGGGTTACCTTAGAGTTTAGATCACTTCGATGTTTTCAATTGCTTGACTTGATTGCTCTATTTTTCAAAGGTTTGTTTGGGTACTTACTTGTGTGAAAGATTCTAACCCGAATCTCGAGATACCTTAAGTATGTGACAATAGACCAAGGAAACTGTACGGCATGTACCGATACGGTTGATCTGGTAGTCACCGTTAGTGCGACACTTTGGTTTATACTGATATCCCTTAAAAACGATCAAGGAGTATGTCAGGCTTCCGAAATGTCATTAAACACTAATTTGTCTTAGATATTTTAGTTGAACTTGACTTGTGGCCTATTAAGTGGCTAGCTTTGAAATTGATCGAAGTTAGTTATCCTCGAGGAATATTTTGATCGGCCGTCCGAGCGCCGTATTGAGATTTGTCTCCAAGGATCATAGAAACCGAATACTATTCTAGGACAGGTTTTAACCAACTCAACTTCAGTGGGGAGGGTATCACCTATGAACTTCATGCAAGCCTTTAAACCTAAGGCTATTGTTTTATTTGTTTGTGTTTGCCACATGTTTGACATCATGACATCATAAGCATCATAAGCATATCATTTTCTCACTAATCATTTCAAGGATCGAAGAGTTTACCTTTGTTCTATTATTGCAGGTAATGGCTCCTGCTACCAGAGATTACATCCGAATCAACATTTCAACAGTACCATCTGAACTTAAGGACTTAATATCAGAATTTCCCAGGAATGCTCAATTCACCGAAAAGCACGGTCACTTACTCCATTTGGTTACCTCAAAATTTGAAGAAGACATGATACGGGTCCTGTTCCAGTTCTTTGATCCCGAACATCATTGTTTTACGTTTCCTGATTACCAGTTAGTACCCACCTTGGAAGAGTTTTCTGAACTAATTGGATTACCTGTTCGAGATCAATTACCTTTCACTGGTTTAGAAAAGATCCCAAAACCTGAAATCATTGCTGCTGCCTTACATTTGCGAAAGTCAGAAATTGAGTCCAATTGGGAAACAAAGAGTGGAATTGAGGGTTTGCTTGCTAAGTTCTTAATGGAAAAGGCTCGATTACTACTAAAAAATAGAAGTTACCTAGCTTTTGAGGAAGTTGTGGCTCTTTTAATCTATGGGTTGGTTTTATTCCCTAATCCCGACCAGTTCATAAGTATGCACATCATCAACATTTTCTTAACCCGTACCCTGGTACCTACCTTGCTGGGAGACATTCTACATTCTCTACACACTCGTACCATGAAGAAACGAGGAACTCTTATGTGCTGTGTACCATTACTGGTTAGATGGTTTACATTACACCTTCCCCGATCAGTGTTGAGAAATGAACAAAGGATGCAATGGTCTCGCAGGATTATGTCTTTGTCTCATTCAGATATCCGGTGGAATAACTTCTTTCAAAGAGACATCACTATCATTGACCATTGTGGAGAGTACCCTAATGTGCCACTCCTTGGCATCAAAGGAGGCATCACTTACAATCCCTCTTTAGCTTTACGCCAATTCGGATATGCACGAAGAAACGGTCCTCACGACATGATTATCCGTGGCATTGTGTTTGATTACGAAGATGATTCCCACAGACATCGACGAAGGTTTATACATGAGTGGGGCAGTGTCTATAGAGTAGAAAGCAAAACTTTAGGACAATGGAACTCTATTCCCATGGAGCCTTACCTCAAATGGGTGCGTGCTCATGCTCAGAAGTTCATCATGCCATATCCCGCTATTCTACCTGTGGCCATTAAGCCAGAAGTCGAAGGGGACGAACCTCGAGTTATACTACATTCGGACATGCCAACTGACTTGGAAGAGCTGCAGAAATCTTGGGTTCAACTAAAGGAGGAAAGAGACACCTTCAAAGCACACTGTCAAGACTATGAGAGGAAAGTGTTGGAGCTCACCAGACAACTCCAAGAAGAACAGCAGATCAACACATTCCTGGGTGCAAAGAGAAAGCGTCCATGGGAGACCTGAGGGATCCTTCATTTTTCTTTATTTCTGTTTTGTAAAGCCCGAAAGAGGCAAATAAAAAAAAGAGAGAAAGAAATAAAAAAAAAAGAAATAATTTGTTTAACTAATAAATGTTTGTTTCTCTTTTGTTTTAACAAATCTAAATTCCAAGATCCTTGAAAACATTGCATATGCATTTCATTCATAAACATTGCATAACAGGTTCACATGACAGGTTTCTCATCTCCTCGCTGTTTATTTCAGTTAGAAGAGATGGATTCCGAAACAAGCGTCAAGAATCTTGAAGCACAGAACGCCCAAGTTCAGGTAGCAATTCTGGAGCTAGCAAAGGGGCAACAAGAACTGAAAGCCCTGATTATCAAAAAGAAAAAGAAGCTCAAAGGATCTGCAGGCTTAAGTCACCTTACAAGGAAGGTCAAAATCCCAGTCAAAAGGCCCAAAAAGCCACCGATCCCTGAAATAGTCGGTGAAGGTGATCAAGAAGACAATCACAGCAACCAGGGTTCTGCCAAACCCTCCCTCTCTTCTAACGAAGAAGATTATCATTCCGAAGACGAACAGGGTGATGACAAATACCAGTTGTTGGAAGAACGCATGAAAGCTATGGAGATACAAAAAATACCTGGTTTAGACTTCAAAGACCTTGGGCTAGTCTCAGTTATTGTTATTCCTCAAAAGTTCAAAGTTCCTGTCTTTGTAAAGTATGATGGAGTTTCTTGCCCAAAACTGCATCTGAGGTCCTATGTAAGGAAGATACTACCTCATACAGCAGATAACAAATTGTGGATTCATTTCTTCCAAGAAATTCTGTCGGGTACTCAACTCGAGTGGTACTACCAACTGGAAAGTACAAAAGTTCACACCTGGGAAGATTTGGCTGCTGCTTTCTACAAACAGTATCAATATAATGCTGACCTTGCACCAACCCGTACTCAACTGCGGGGCATGTCTATGGCACCAAAAGAAAGTTTTAAAGGGTATGCACAAAAGTGGAGAGATCTGGCTGGAAGGGTTCAACCACCCTTATCTGATCGCGAGCTAGTCGACATGTTCATGGGCACTTTAACTGGCCCTTTCTACAGTCATTTGCTGGGAAGCTCATCATCAGGTTTCACTGACCTGATATTAATTGGAGAGCGTGTCGAAAGCGGTATTCAAAGTGGAAAAATTCAAATAGGCTCCTCCTCTGGTACTACAAAGAGGCCCATCAGTGGGAGAAATGAAGTCAATACAATGAACAGTCATAAAGGTCGCAAAAGTGAGCATCACCAATCTGTAGGGGCAGTTCTGATCTCCGCATCCGCACCTCAAAAAGATCAACCGCCGAAGTATACGCGTCGACCAGATGCACCAAGAAGAAACTTCACCAGAATCAATATGCCAATCTCTCAAGCATTGCAGCACTTGTTAAAAGCAAATCTGATTACATTGAAAGATCCTCCAAAGAATGTCAACACTTCCTCTCCAAGTTATCGCCCCGATGCAACATGTGCATACCATTCTAACTGTCCAGGACATGACGCAGATCACTGTTGGACCCTGAAAAATAAAATACAAGACATGATAGATGTTGGGGAAATTGAGTTCGATCCTCCAGAGACTCCAAATGTCATCATTGCACCTATGCCGAAACATGACAAGACCGTTAATGCTATCATTGACACTGTTTACATCTATGATGTGAGAGAATTGTCAACTCCGCTCCTTGAAGTCAAAAGAAAGCTAATCCGAGCTGGTTTCTTTCCTGGTTGTGACCCTGATTGCTTTTATTGTGCACACCTACCCAATGGTTGTGAGAATCTGAAAATAGGAATTCAAAAGTGGATGGATCGCCGTATCATTATGTTTGAGAGGCTCCCTTTTATGGATGATTTATGCGAAGTCTTTTCAAATGGGATGAGAATAAAGGACGTCTCAGTGGTTTCTAACATACCATTGAAAATCCCTACCAAAGCTCCTTTCAAAATTTCTGCTGCACCCAAGGTGGCATCTGTCATCATTACCAGTCCAACTCCATTTCCATACTCCTCAGACAAAGCTGTCCCGTGGAGTTATGACACTAATGTTTATGTCCATGGAGTTAAGCAAGACACATTGACTAAAGAGGCCATGAATTTTACTACTCCAACCGTTGATAATATTGTGGGTACTAGTAAGATTACGAGGAGTGGAAGGATCTTTTCACCAGAAATTTCTCCAAATGTTGCTACTAATCCAGTCCAGGTCCCAGTTTCTAATCAAGATATCAACGCTCGAGGCAAAGAGCCGCTAGTTGAACCAGTTCAAGTACCGGTGGAAGTCATTGTTGAAGATCCGTCGAAGCAAGAAATGGAGGAAATAATGAAAATCATCTGCAAAAGTGATTACAATATTGTCGAACAACTGGGGCACACTGCTTCAAAAATCTCAATGCTGTCTCTGCTAAAATATTCAGAAGCTCATGCCAAAGCCCTGATGAAGTTCCTGAAAGCTGCACATGTACCACAAGCTAGAGATTTCAGTCGATCAATTTGAAAATTGTGTTGCCAATCTAACAGTGAATAATGGTCTCGATTTCTATGATGTTGATCTAACCCCTGCTGGAAAAAATCACAATAAAGCCCTACACATCTCTATTGAATGTAATGGCACCACTCTATCTCATGTACTGGTAGATAACGGCTCCTCTTTGAACGTGTTACCAAAAGCAGTACTGGAAAAACTTGACTTCGAAGGAATTGTGTTACAACCAAGCGATGTTGTGGTAAGAGCCTTCGACGGGTCAACAAGAACAGTGTACGGAAAGGTGAAGCTCCCAATCCGAGTGGGCTCTCAGATCTTTGATTCTACCTTTTACGTAATGGAAATTCACCCAGCATATTCCTGCTTACTAGGACGCCCTTGGATACATGGGGCAAATGCTGTAACTTCTACCCTACATCAGAAGTTGAAGTATCCAGTAAAAGGCAAGGTTGTCACAGTTTATGGCGAAGAAGAATATATGGTTAGCCACCTGAGCAACTCCAAGTATGTTGAGTTGGATGACGAATTCATCGAAACTCCCTGCCAATCTTTTGAGGTGGTCTCTCCAGATGTCTCTACTACCAAACATATTTCTGCTACTCCTGCTACAAAAATAACTCCAACTATGGCTTCTCTCAAAGACGCCAAAGTTGTGATCGAAGAAGGTGGTTGCACAGTATGGGGACAGATCCTCGATGTACCTTACAAGTTCGATAAGTTAGGTCTGGGCTATGCTAATGGAAATCAGAAGAACGATCAAAGTCCTCGTTCTGGAGGATTAATGTCACATTTCATCAGCCAAGGAGTGAATGCTATTGAAGACGATGGAGTGTTCTTGAACCATATTATTCAGCCATATCCAAATGAAGTCCCACCTATTTCCATGGAAGTTTGGGATACTTTGGGAGAACCAAGCGGCGGGTATGATTTTCTAGTAAAGTATACCGCACCTCAGAGTTCTTTTATTGCTATGGAAGACATTACCCCGACTGGATGGAGTGATCAGTTTGAAGATTGCAAAAGTTTCACAAGTTCCATCACTGAGCAATACCAAAGTCCACCTAGTCCAAAAGAAGTTTGGGATACACTAGGAGAACCAAGTGGCAAGTATGACTTTATGGTGAAGTATTCTGCTCCCCTGAGCTCGCAGATCGCTATTGAAGACATCACCCCAACTGGATGGGACAACCATTTCAAAGACCACATGGCATTCACAAGCCCTGACACTCCTGAAGAAACACGGGAAACACCAAATAATGAGAATAATTTCTTAACACAGTGCATTTCTCCCCAGAATGCACAAGTCTCCCTTGAAGACATCATTCCAACTGGATGGGACAATCTTATCGGGTATCTCGCTCAGCCAACAGAGGTATCTCAGCCTGGGCTCTCGTATCCAGCAGAATACATTACTTATCCCGAAAGATCACCGGCTCATTTCCCCACCAAAGAAATCAATGTTGTGGAAGATGAAGAAGACAACTGCAACTGGAGCAGCTGGATACTCCCTGCTCATAACAATGGATTGAACAACTGGGAAGCCGAGGATGTGATCTCCTTTGATCAGGAGTAAATGCAATTTCCTGTTTTCTTTGTTTATATTGTTCAAAGATAAAAATGGTTCCTGTACTATCGAACCATGAACTTGAAAGCCGTGTGCCTTGCCCGAAGCACACTGGTCCTTTTTATAAGGGTTTGTCATATCATGATCATGTTCATTCAATAAAATCATGGGACGTTTGCATATTCAAATTTTGTGATCCTTTTTCTTTGCTTTATTCATTTTTCAAATAGCTATGTGTTCTTACACACACCCACATAAATAAATGCAGATTCACATTCACTCTGGATCCTGTTGATAACGATTCTGCTATTGCCAGTCATGACTTTGAAAATCCGATCTACCAAACTGAGGACGAAAGTGAGGAAGATTGTGAAACAAGATACTCACTGCTCGAGAAAACTTGTTGTGCCTTAGCATGGGCGGCTCGCCGACTAAGGCAGTATATGCTAAACCATACCACTTTCCTGATCTCCAAAATGGATCCTATCAAGTATGTGTTTGAAAAACCTGCTCTCTCTGGAAGAATAGCAAGATGGCAAATGATCTTAACAGAGTATGACATCCAGTACACTTCACAAAAAGCAACCAAAGGGTGTGGTAGCTGATCATCTGGCTCATCAAGCAGTGGATGATTATCAAGCATTGAACTTTGACTTCCCCGATGAAGACATTATGCAAGTTACCGACTACGAACAACCAGGACCGGAAGAAGGACCCGAGCCAGGATCCCGATGGACTATGGTTTTTGATGGAGCTTCTAATGCACTCGGCAATGGCATCGGAGCTGTGATCATTTCCCCTGCAGGAGGTTATACACCATTCACTGCCATATTATGCTTCAACTGCACTAACAATATAGCCGAGTATGAAGCATGTATTCTGGGTCTCAAAGCTGCAATCGATCTAAGAATCAAATTCCTGGAGGTCTACGGAGATTCGGCACTTGTAATTTATCAAGTCAAAGAGGAATGGGACACGAAGCACCCGAATCTAATTCCTTACAAAGAATATGTGCTGAGATTGATTCCTTACTTTGAAGAAATCACTTTTGAACATATCCCGCGCGAAGAAAATCAACTAGCTGATGCTCTAGCTACCATGTCATCCATGTTTAAAATCAGGTGGGACAATGAGGCGCCGATGATCACCATTTACAGACAGGATGAACCAGCCTATTGCAATGAGATGGATGCCGAAGGAATGGAAGAAAAACCATGGTTCCATGAAGTAAAAAGATATCTCGAAGCTCAAGAGTACCCTGAAGGGGCATCCATTAACGACAGAAAGTTTCTAAGAAGATTTGCTGCTAAATTCTTTCTAAGTAATGGAACCATGTACAAACGCAACCATGACTCGACTTTGCTTCGTTGTGTAAACAAGAAGGAAGCGGAACAGATTATGGCAGACATACACGATGGTGCCTTTGGTACTCATTCAAGTGGACATACAATGGCTAAAAAGATCTTAAGAGCAGGTTATTATTGGTCTACCATGGAGACAGACTGCCATCGTCACTCCAGAACCTGTCACAAATGCCAGATATATGCCGACAAAGTACATGTACCTCCAGTCCCATTAAACATCCTGACGGCTCCTTGGCCTTTTGCAATGTGGGGTATTGATATGATTGGAGAAATCAAGCCTACTGCCTCCAACGGACATCGCTTTATCTTAGTCGCTATTGATTACTTCACCAAATGGGTAGAAGCAGCTTCATTTGCTTCTGTCACCAAGAATGTTGTGGCCAGGTTTATCGAGCATAATCTCATTTGTCGATATGGCATCCCTGAAAGGATCATCACAGACAATGGCACAAATTTAAACAACAGAATGATTACTGAACTCTGCACACAGTTCAAGATCAAACATCATAATTCCTCTCCATATCGACCAAAGATGAATGGCGCGGTGGAAGATGCCAATAAGAACATCAAGAAAATCATACAAAAGATGACAGTAACCTACAAAGACTGGCATGAGATGTTACCTTTTGCTCTTCATGGTTATCGCACATCAGCGCGTACTTCAACAGGGGCAACTCCGTTTTCCTTAGTCTATGGTATGGAGGTAGTTCTTCCAATTGAAATTCAAATTCCTTCCCTAAGGATTATGAAAGAAGCAGATCTAGATGAAGACGATTGGATTCAGACTCGGTTGGACCAGACAAACTTGATTGATGAGAAGAGGCTCGCAGCTATTTGTCATGGTCATTTGTACCAAAAGCGTATGATTAAAGCCTTCAACAAGAAAGTCAAAAGTCAGGCATATCAAACCGGCGGTTTGGTTGTCAAACGCATCATCCTACCACAAGGTGACCCCAGGGGCAAGTAGACTCCCACTTATGAGGGACCGTTTGTAATCAAGAAAATATTCTCCGGCGGTGCCATGTTGCTTACTACCATGGATGGCGGGGATTTCCCACACCCTGTAAATGCGAACATAGTCAAAAAGTACTTCGCTTAAAGGAAAGCTCGCTAAGTTGAAAACTTGAAAGGGCAACTTAGGCAAAAATGAGCGTCTCGGTGGATTGAAAACCTGAAAAGGCGATCCAGGCAAAAATTAGAGACTAAATAAATACTATCCCGGTAGGCTGAAAACCTGAAAAGGCAGCCTAGGCAAAAGTTTGGGAATAAAGCGTACAACTATGTTCCGTTCGGCTACCTACTCACCTTCAAGGTTCAACACATCAAAGGCACCAATCAGTCCAATCATTTTCTTCCAACAAGTGAGGGATGAGATACTCGAAGACAAATTGGCAATAGCAGAATTGAAACTTGACTGGATTGTTTTCACATAGCTATTTCTCTTTATAAATATTTTTCAAAGTTTTATGACAATTTCCTACTACTAGGATTTTTGTCTCCTTGTACTAATCCGCCTATTATGGCTCTTTTTCAAAAATCAATGCAGCTCATGCTCAAGATCAATATTTTCACTTTTTCTATTTTGAATACGTAAACGTCCCAATGATAATTTTGAATGAACATGTGCATTTGAATATGAGTGATGTTTACTAGAAAAAACAGGAATAGCATTCAGGTAATGTCCCAATCATTCGGACATCATCCCGAAACCAGCATCAGAAGAAAAATCCCCAACAGAGATGCATTTCTCAGCAAGTTCCTCAATGAGATTTTTCTCTCCAACAAAGTGATTCGAGAAATCTTATTTCCCAGCAGGGCTGTTTAAGAGTGTTGTCCCCAGAAAGTGTGGTCTCCACACCCAGGATTGGTCAAATAGTGCATCGGAGGATTATGCATCTTTCTCATTCCCATTTAAAGGGCATCAAAGTCAGAACTTTCAAATTACCTTTCATCCCCGAGCAGTAGTCAAAGATCCTTCAACAGAGCACCCTGATCCTCAAAGAAGGTCCCCAGCCGAGTGTACTCGAACAAGACGGCAAAGATCTTCAACGATCACAATGCCTTCATTTCCAAATGGCTAGCAAGGATTTATTTTCCCCAAACAGAAGCTTCATACATCATACAACATACATCATACATAATACATCATACACATATTCATACACAACATATAATGTTTTGTGACAAACGCATACATAACATGCATATTTCTCCTTTAGTTCGAGAATCTCATACATTACATGCATCATAACATTGCATGTCACTAACTTGATTTTTTCAGGCGGACGGATATCTTCAGCAAAGATGTTCTCAATCACATGCAGTGTTCCCCTGAATTCTATTCAGACGAACATTCCTCTCAGATATAGTCAAGCCAAAGATTCATTCTGAAGAGATCTCTCTTTCCAAAACTCCTATCAACTCAAAAAACAAGCAACACGGATCTAAGTCGATACCTTGGACGGTTCCTTAATGATCTATCTTCAAAGATCTAAGTCGATACCTCAGACGGTGGTTCCAGAACGATCTACCTTCAGATCTAAGTCGATACCTCAGACGGTTCCACAACGATCTACCATCAGATCTAAGCTGATACCTCAGACGGTTTCACAACGATCATTCTTCAAAGATCTAAAGCTGATACCTCAGACGGTTCCCCATAGATCAATTTTCAAAATCTAAAGCGGAAAAACTTTGGACAGTTCTGTAACGATCAGCCTCCAAGACTTAAAGCGGTAACCTTGGACGGTTCCGAAATGGTCAACGCAGAGGTTTTCAAATCCTTCATCAAGATATAATCAATGGATTCATTCTGATGAACAAACCATCAACACATTTGCCAGATGGCATCTGAAAGCCCATCTCAGGTAATGTTATGATTTGCCAACAACATCTCTCAGACAACATTCAAATGCAATTTCCAACATCACATCCGGTGGAGGTAAGTACAAATTTTCAGGGCATCTAAAATATTCAATCATCTTCTACCTTCAGATTCTAAACAGTCTCTTCAGGTTTAAGAAGATTGAATAGGGGCAACTGTTATACCCCAAAATTTGCCCGCATCTTTTTCAGAAAGAAGGCAACAGACTTCTATCTAAAAATTAAGAGTTTCATATAATCTTGGATTTTATTCCATAAATATCCTGATTTTATGAATGCTCAGTTTTTTAGAATTTTTCTTATACGGTATTTTGGCTCGCTGTTGAATTTATTCTTACACAAACGCCAATTACTGTTTATCATTTCACACACGCTGTTTATTTGAGACTTATTTGCAGATAAATAGTACTGACGCAATTGGTATAGAATTAAATCTTTTTGCAGGCGCAGAGTCCGGGGATTCAGACTGTACTGGTAACAAGTAAATTATTATTAGTTTTTTGTTTCCCACTAATTTTTGTACTATATTCTATTATTTTCAAAATCTTTTCATTTCTTTTCAAATCTCTTTCTTTCAAAATCAAATCCTAACTTTATTCTATACATCTCCCTTTTCAAACCCTACCATACACTTTCTTTCAAATCCTACTACCACTCAAATTTTCCTTTTTTGTACGGAATCACTTCATTCCCCAACGTCTCTATCCTTCTTTTCACTCTATAAATACCTCTCATTTTTTCCATAAATTCTCACATCAAATTCTAACTCATCTCTCAAATTTCTACTTCATATTCATTCTCTCTTCTTCCCCGGCAAGAATGGCGAAGCGGATGGATACGTGTTTTCTTATGGTCATCACCGTCGTGGTGGAAATCATATCCTTCTTCTGTCTGCATAGTCCTGAAAAATGCGGACCTGGGTTGTTTACACTCCCAATCATCTATATGTTATTATTTATAGCATGGGTTATTAATCGTCATTCTTAAAGTTTGTCGTATCTTTAATTTTTTTAATAACGTACCGTTTACTCGTTGTATTGTTCATTATATTATGTAATATTTGTACTATCAGTATTAAATGTCGTACTATCTGTCGTACTGTTGTTTAATTATTAAGATAATATTTTGTGTGTTTTCTGCCAGTTAGATATTTATTTTTCTGTGCATTAAATGTTTTTCAGGGTTATTATCGGTAATTTCGCTCGCATACAGTATATATTATTTATTTATTATGTCTGTGTTTTTCTAACAACTCATGTAAATAAATTTTCACTATTAACAAAACAAAAAAAAACAAAGAAAAGAAAAAAAACTAACTTTGACTGTTGAATTTTCACTTTAACTGCTACGTTAATGCCTGAACAGTCAGTTGAAAGTCAAACCCGCTGACAGTGCAATTCTCCGTGTTTTGTACCATCAATCAAATCAATCGTTTGCACTTCAAAATTCCAAGATTTTTGTTCTAGAAGTCTTCTGAATATCACATGATTAGCAGAGACTCAGCACTGCACAAAAATCAGGTACGCTTAACTGTCTCCTACACGAACAGTCCCTAACTAGGGTTTTTTGTTTTTTTCAGGAGAACAAGTTTTTTGAGACCTCAAATGGATTTCATGGACTTCCATATATCTCAAAGTACCACCATACAAATTTTCAAACTTCAATTCGCTCAGACGCACAGTCAGTAGCTCAAATAGTCAACAGACGACCAGTTTGACCGAAAAGTCAACAGACAGTCAAAAATGAAATTTTTTTGTCAACATCCATATTTTTTCAAAAGATTCATCATTTGATCATTGGTTGATCATAATTCATCAAGGAAAGATAAAAAATCAGCAAAACCCTAAGTTTCAAAATTAGGGTTTTCTCCTAAAAAGTCAACTGAACTTTGACCGGCCATAACTCTCTCCTCGTTCATTCAAAAAATTCCAACCAAATCTTGTTTTGAAGGAAATTCAATTATCTTTCAAATTCAATTGGTCCCATTGTCATTGGATTCACCATTTGAAAAATATGAGCTTAGACATTACAGGTCATTTTCAAAGTCAACAAAAAGTGGTTTTTTGTCAAAGGCCATACCATCAAGATAACTTCTCCAAATGAAAAAAGGTTTCCAAAGTGGCTTGTAGAGGACATCTTGAGGTTTCTAAAAAGTACAAGAACTCCTTCATATGATAAAAATTGAGGGATTTATGCCTTGTTAAAGTTGGCTATTTTTTGGGAAAATGCATGAAATCACCATTGATCAAAAGTGTTTTTTTCCAAAAGAGACCAAGTTTCCATGATTCAAACATGCTTCTAACAATGCTAAGGGCCTCCCACAACCAACCCAAGGTCCATAACATTTTTATTTCTTTTTTGATTTAATTTTATTACATTTAAAATTAAATTGAAAAAGAAATGATAAAGGATAATGTTATTTTGCTTTGATCTTAAGCTAAGGCCACCAAAATGGATTCAACTCTGCCACAAGGAGCTGGTACAGAAGGCCTAGAGCAAGAGAGTGGAAAAATCAAGCCATGGTTGCTTGAATTCAAAGCTTGATATATTATAAAATTCAAAAATTCAACAAAATCATCAATGCATGTTAGCTTTGTTTTTAAGTCCCTCCATGGCCTATAAATGAAGAGGAATGCTTCAGCAACAAAGGAGACACGAAAATCCACCAAAGATATAGCCAAGAAACTCACAAAAAACTCCAAAAATATCCCATATTTTCAACTTTTTCGTTTTCTTTGTATAAGCTCATATCAATCCAAAATAATCACTTCAATCTCCTCCTGGGCTAATATAGAGTAGGTTCAGACCAATGGCCTCTATTATTTGTACTTAGAACATGCATAATAATATCTCCATATTCCATTGAATTTTCGATTTGTGGTATCTCATGCTATAATCCATTTCAATGTAATATAACGAGTTCTATGAGTTCCTAACATGAAATAGAGAAGATCCAACGTGATACATGTGAGCTTTAAGCCTTGTAACATCATGTGCCATTTTTGAAGCTCTAAGCTTCAATCTCTTCGTTTTGGTACTTGCACGCGGTCTCATGAAGAACTAATACCACCAATGAACTCAAAACATGCTAATTAGTTAATCTGGGTGCTTAGTTGTTTGTCTCAGGTTGTCTTTTGCAGGTTTTAAAAAGCATGGAAAAAAGAAGCAAAATCCGCAGGTAAAGTCGTAGCTGTTTCTGAAGCAAAATCCGCAGGAAATAGGTTAGGGATGACGAATAGTGCATGTGGAAAGTTTGACTTGCACGCGTGGCAATTTCTCTCCATCCTATTCGCTGGTCAACTTCACGTGGGCCCCATCTGAAACTTTTAAATGCTGGCCAATCCAATGATACACTTTCATCTATGTACACCATGTGTCTTACAATCTGAACCACTAGATTAATCTGGCAATATATCCAATGCATCAAAACGCACCACCATATCATAGACCTTCAAATTAACCACACAGGATCACAGCTTTATTTCATTTTCTATTTTTATTTAATTTAACTTCCAAAATTAATTTAAAAAGTTTCAAAAATCAGAAAAATATAATAAAAATATTTTTAGGCTTATAAAATAATCTAATATTTTTTTTGACATAAAAATATTTTATTTTTCTTAATAATTAAAAATATTTTGTTTAATTAATTAGTATATATTTATATATATATTTGCTTTTTAATTATTTCAACCAACCAAAAAATCATAAAAAAAAAATTGTTCTTTATATTAAATTTAGTTTATATATTTTAGACTAATTTTGTACATATTTAGAATATTTTTCTCTTTAAGTTTTAATTATTTGTGTAATTATTTGCATAATTATATGATTATTTAACTTAATAGTTTTCAAAACAATTTCAAAAATTCCAAAAAAAATTAGTTTTATTTTAAAATTAAATAACAAACATTTTGAACATATTTTAAACTTAATTTTTAGGTTTAAATTTTATTTCCCCTTTTTTCTCATTTTAATTAAATTAATCATGCATTAATTATAATTAAAATCAATCATACAAAAATCAAAAAAATATTTCTTTTATCTTATTGCCATTTAAATTCCTAGATAAAGTGTATAGGTTGTCAAACTCATGTAAATAGCGTAGTTTACATTTCTCGCACAATCGATGTAATAGCGTAGATTTACTTTCCGCATTTTACATTCCCGCATTTTAAATATAAAACTGCGTGTATGTCAAAGATAAAAAACTGAAGCGTTAGGTCACCAACTTCAAAGATAAAATATCTGAATCAAAACCCAATCACACTTGCACCTCTTAGGGTAATCCCTCTTTTACTCTTTTCAAAATCAAATTCTACTGTTTCAAATGCAAAATCGAACTTTTGTTTACATCTGGTAAAAGGAGAATTTTCTAAAGGAAATAGGAAAAGACCTTATAACTTAGGGTAGACCTCCTAATTGCTTGCTCAAATCAAACAAACAAATGTCTCATATATCATTGTTTTTCAAAATAAAACTTTCAAAAAAGACAATACTTGGTATATATCCAAACAAGGATCATTACGAAGTTAACGTTCTTTTTTCAAAACATCCTTCGAAAGGTAAAACACTTTGTATACATCTGTAACACCCCATATTTTCTAATTTTAATTTAATCGGAAATTAAATTATTATTTAGAATTATTTGGTATTTTGTTGAATTATTGGAGAATTATGGATTAAGGGCCATTGGGCTGGAATGGTGAGATTAGTAGTACGGGGGTGCTAAGTGAGTAAGCCCGCTACTAATTATTTTATGTTTTCATAAAATAATGGAAATAAAGAAAATTGGGAAAAAGGAAAAAGGAACGTGAAAAACAGAGCAGAGGAGATGAGAGATTGGAAAGCTGATACGTGAAAGAGGAACAGAAGAGGAAGAGGGCTAATCAAGATCTTTGGCTAAGGTAAGGGGGGACTCTTCCGGTTAACATCTTTTATCGTATTATAGATGATGGGACTGATTTAGATGCATTATTTGTGTTAGTTGGTTATATGTTAGGTTGGGGTTTTGGGATTATTTTGATGGGAATTGTTTGACGTGATGAATTGTATGATTATATGGCTGTTATGATGATTGAATGATCCTCTTTGTGTGTTATATTTGTGTTATAACATGTATGTGGCTGATATGGTGGTATTTGAGGTTCATGATATAACTTGATTTGGGTTTTGGGGATTTTGGGAAGAATCCCGTAATGCTGTCAATCGATGTGAGATCTCTGGTTTTTGCCAGTTCGCGCCGCGAAGGTGGGTGCGCGCCGCGAAGGCGTAACTCTTCTTGTTCCGCGCCGCGAACCTGTGTTTGCGCCACGAAGGCGTGTTTTCTATTCGTTACGCGCCGCGAACTGTGTGTGGCGCCGCGTGCTGTAGCGATAATTATTTTCTTTGAAAAATGTAAAAATGTGTAACTTTCAAACCGTAAGTCCGTTTTAGACGCCGTTTTGGACGTTGTTCCTTAAATTGAATGTTTTACCATATAAAATAAATATAACAACAATAACTTGATTTTATTTTGAAAAGTATCATTTTCTTCAAATCTGGTTTACTCTTGTTTTGCATAAATGATGAGGTGCAATGGGTTGTTGTTTGCATAATTGAATATGTGCAATGATGGTGTTGTTATAATATGATTGCTCCTGTTTGTTATACAAATGGATGTTGTTCATGGTAAATATGGTTATCATGTATTTTGATGAATGATGAGGTAAATACTCTATCGTGGATGAGTTGCTTTGTTGTACTTGGTACGCGATTGTGAGGGGTGCTATTGTTGTGCACTGTATAATGAATGATTTAACTGCTATGATGCTGTGGTTGTAATTGGTGTTTGTTATACATATATTGTTGATGTAAAATATGTATTTTATTATGGTTGAGAAACAACATAACTGTGTGTGGCTGTTGATTATTGTGGTGGTTGATGATTATGAAATCTGGTTGATTAATGTTGATGATGAGCATGTTATGGTTGATACATGCATTTCATAATCATGTTGTGGGCTGTATCCCTTATGGTGGTGGGACAGCGGTAGCTAATTCCCATTGTGTGGAATTGGTGAGAGAAGTAGCCGAATCTTTATGGTGGTGGATCGGTGAGATGGGTTATCCCATGTTTGGTACCACATGCATATAGTTGCATTTGCATTAGGTTGTTGTGTATAATTATAACATGAATGGAAGATTGTCCAATGTTATAATATTTGATGATGGTGTAATTGTTATGGTGATGTCTTTTTGTAATGTATTCTATTGTTGTTGTGTGTTTATAAGTACTCCCTGACAATCTGAATATAATGAAATTGGATGAATAATGTGACTATGATGTGTTATTGTTTATGATTCGATAACATTTGTTAATTGTGAATGAGACTCACCCTTACTTTGATGATTTCAGATTGGCGAGTAGCGGCTTTTGGCTCTGGTGAGGATAGCTCATAGGCCAGTTTGTTTAAGTATAGTGTCGGTGTCATGCTCTGATATTGTAACACTGGGGAAACGTTAGATTAGAGTTTATGATGATACTCTATCGTGTTGTTATTGTATTAAATTATGTGGGATATTGCATAGATGATGTTATGCTTATCCGTATGATGAATTTTCCGCTGTGTAAGCATGAGATGTTTATGTATTATGACAAATCGTTCCTTAGTGAAAGCATGACAATGAATTTATGATAAATTTGTTATAATTGGAATTGTGGCACCCTTGTTTTCATGTTTTACTCTGAGTTATTTTATTAATTTCCGTGGGGTTTAGAAAGGTGTTACAATAGTGGTATCAGAGCAGGTCGGTCCGTCCGGCCAATTGTCGAGTCAGTTGAGTTGCACGACGGTTGAATACTGTCGGCATATTATCCCTTGGTACGCGACATGTGAGTGAATCACTGTCGGTACTTTGTTGTTTGTTATGGAAGTTGGTTTGAAACAAGTGGGGGAGAAGTTTCACTTCTCAGTTATGTTTCAGTTGTAAGATGATTGATTCAGTCGGCTGTTGTTGGCAACAATGCAAGCATTGTTGGAGTTGTTGTTTTCCGAATCGAAGGTGACTTGGAATTAAGACTTGGCTGGTAATTAAGTTGGAGCATCTTGAAAGAGGATGATTATATGCAACTGATGATTATTTGTAGGAGAGGAAAATTAGAAAGTTGCAATGTATCAGCTCTGCTGGTGTGCTGCGAAGTTGTCAGTTGTGTAGCCTTACACCTCGGAAGAGAGTCAGCTGCAAGTTGCAAAGAGGATTGATGTTGTAATGTTTCAGAAATCGCACTTCGACGATAGGATGTGTTGCTCAAGTCATAAGAATGTTTGAAAGTGAAGAGATACGATAAGGGGCTGTTTGGAATGTGATAGAGTTGAAGAGAATGAGTTTTGGAGAGAGATTTTCGTAAGCAAAACGCAGGAAAATTGCTGAATAGCTGCGGAACTTCGAAAATTCATAACTGGAGTTCTGGACATCCGAATTGAGTTCCGTTTGAAGCGTCGGAAAGCTAACGAGATGAACTTTGTTATAAAAATGGTTGCAGCAGCTGTAACATAATTAAGTGTGACAGGATGACGTTGGAAGGAGGCGAAGTTACGGTTACTCTTGTTCTTATAACTAGACTTGTTTATTGGTACTGCACGGGATGTCAGTGTCAGTGTTGAACGGATTGAAGGAACGATTAGAAGGTTGTTGAGAAGTGATTTTAAGAATTGAATATGCCATTTGAAGAGATTTGAGAATACCGTATAGAGAGTGTTGGGGCATGATGTCGGTGTTGGATTTTCGGACAACGATTGGAAAATTCATATCTCGAGTTCCGAGTGTCGGATTAACGTGCCGTTTGAACCTATGAAGAGGAGGGATTATGTTCTACATTATGGGAGAGTTATAAATACAGTAGAGGTGATCCTATGAGAAGATATTCTGAATTCAGTTAAGGAAGCGTGAAATTTGTTGAATAGGAATGCCTACTACCGTGATCATTCGAACGGAGTTGAGTAAGACATGTTGTTGATGAATAAGTCGATGAGATATTCGGTAATAAAGATGATTTGAGTACCGATGGATTTTAGTGAGAAGCGAATTAGTAGTAAAGATGGGATAAACTTTAGAACTATTGGAATCGTATTTGTGATGGCCAGGTAACGATAAGTATAAAAGAAGAATTTTAGAGAATTTCTGACACTTATTGAATGTAAGGAAGACCTTGTTGAGATGTTGAGTGGGATGATATTTGGGCATGAAAGATGTCATAGAATTTGGAGCAAAACCACGAGTTATGAATGTTGAGTTACTGCTTGAGTAGGAAGTCTTTAAATATGTCGGTGCTAATGGTGAATGAGTTGGATTTGATTGGACAATTTTGAGACTTGAGTTGGTATGTGAAGGCACTCCTAATAGTGTTAGATTGGGTATGCTAAAGATGACTAATGGCATTCTTGACGAGATTAGAGAAGGTCAGCAAGATGATGTGAGTTGATCGATAAGTTGACTTTGAATTACCAAGGTAAAGGCGGTGAATTCAGAATCGACGAGAATAATATAATGAGGTTAGTGATTGGATTGTGTTCCTGATGTTTTTGAGCTTCGGAAGAATATTCTAGAAGAAGGACACCGTAGTGGATTATTGAACTACGACGATGTTAATGAGTTGGGTGCAGACTCGGAAAGGACACTATTATGTAGTAACGACAGTTTATGCTTAAATATGAATGACGACTATCTATTGACAAATTGAGGACTTGATCACCCTTAATCTCTTGTTGGTAGTAGACGGAAATCATATAAATGAGATGAACTTGTTTTGTTACCTTAATGGTATAAGATGTGATGAATACTAAGCCGTGAAGAATAATCACTCGCTATGTGTGTGAAATTATGAAGAATTGAATATGGAAGAGTGCAACATGATGGGCAAATGACTTAAAACGGGTAATCAGAGTCGCGCAGCGAAAGTGCGATGTGGAGTAGTGTTATGAGTACTACTCGCGGGAAGCAAGGAATTAATATGTCGGAAGCCTACATAGAGAATATGTATTGATCTATATGTTAGATTTAGAATCCAGTGGATGTAAGGATGTCGTGTCGAAGGATTATAACTCTTTTGAATAATTGTCGAGATGATGAAAATGTTATTACGGTTGTACGTAGTTAACGAGTATGTATTCGGCGAAATTAAAACGAAGAGTTGATACTATATGATGCTGTAATAATTTTGTGTTGTTATTAAGGTGATATTGTAAATTCCAGATATAATGAGTAATTACACTCTATGAAGGACGAAGTGGATTTAATTCTTAAAGAAGAGTGGGATTCGGTTTGAACTAGTATGTAAGCAATGGTATATCGAGGCTGATGAGTGTGATTATAACTACTTGTGCGTACTCGTTCCGATGGCCGAAATGTTTAATAGATGTAGTAAAGCAGGAATTTGTTTTTGAGTGCGAGTAAGTATTACTGAGTGGTAAAATGGTACCATGAATGATGATGGATGATTCTTGGACGAATGAGTAAAGAGAGTCGGAATCGGGTGAAACTCATAAATCTATTTGGTATAGATGATTGTAATCAGTAATCAGAGTAGTGCGGAAAAACAGAATGTAACGTGTTGGATAATTACTGGTGTGACTTAAGAGGAGTCAGATAACTGGAATTCAATGGTATAGGAATATGAGTATTGGGTTTCTTGAAGGAAGCGTTTGGTGAAAAGTGTAAGTATTACCTTATCGCTCAGATGGAAAAGCGTGTCTAAGGTTGGTATGTTCGGTAGAAGGGACCCATTACTGTATTGTTGATCAAGTGTGATCATACTATACATTGTGTAATTGCATTACTCGGTTGTTGAGCGTATTGTATAGGTTGTACCTCAATGTTCTGTTGTTGTTAACCTTTTGGAGATATAGCGAGTGGTATATTTTTGGATAGCCAAATGCGACGTAAGAACTGGGATTTGAATGTATGAAACATGTTTCCTGTTGATTATGTCAGATGGATTTTTGGGGATTGACTGATGGTAATATTAATTGAGAACTGGAGACTCAGGTAAAGGACTCTTATACGAGCTGGTTACTTGAGGTATGTTTTCGAGGACGAAAACTCTTTTAGTGGGGGAGAGTTGTAACACCCCATATTTTCTAATTTTAATTTAATCGGAAATTAAATTATTATTTAGAATTATTTGGTATTTTGTTGAATTATTGGAGAATTATGGATTAAGGGCCATTGGGCTGGAATGGTGAGATTAGTAGTATGGGGGTGCTAAGTGAGTAAGCCCGCTACTAATTATTTTATGTTTTCATAAAATAAAGGAAATAAAGAAAATTGGGAAAAAGGAAAAAGGAACGTGAAAAACAGAGCAGAGGAGATGAGAGATTGGAAAGCTGATACGTGAAAGAGGAACAGAAGAGGAAGAGGGCTAATCAAGATCTTTGGCTAAGGTAAGGGGGGACTCTTCCGGTTAACATCTTTTATCGTATTATAGATGATGGGACTGATTTAGATGCATTGTTTGTGTCAGTTGGTTATATGTTAGGTTGGGGTTTTGGGATGATTTTGATGGGAATTGTTTGACGTGATGAATTGTATGATTATATGGCTGTTATGATGATTGAATGATCCTCTTTGTGTGTTATATTTGTGTTATAACATGTATGTGGCTGATATGGTGGTATTTGAGGTTCATGATATAACTTGATTTGGGTTTTGGGGATTTTGGGAAGAATCCCGTAATGCTGTCAATCGATGTGAGATCTCTGGTTTTTGCCAGTTCGCGCCGCGAAGGTGGGTGCGCGCCGCGAAGGCGTAACTCTTCTCGTTCCGCGCCGCGAACCTGTGTTTGCGCCGCAAAGGCGTGTTTTCTATTCGTTACGTGCCGCGAACTGTGTGTGGCGCCGCGTGCTGTAGCGATAATTATTTTCTTTGAAAAATGTAAAAATGTGTAACTTTCAAACCGTAAGTCCGTTTTAGACGCCGTTTTGGACGTTGTTCCTTAAATTGAATGTTTTACCATATAAAATAAATATAACAACAATAACTTGATTTTATTTTGAAAAGTATCGTTTTCTTCAAATCTGGTTTACTCTTGTTTTGCATAAATGATGAGGTGCAATGGGTTGTTGTTTGCATAATTGAATGTGTGCAATGATGGTGTTGTTATAATATGATTGCTCCTGTTTGTTATACAAATGGATGTTGTTCATGGTAAATATGGTTATCATGTATTTTGATGAATGATGAGGTAAATACTCTATCGTGGATGAGTTGCTTTGTTGTACTTGGTACGCGATTGTGAGGGGTGCTATTGTTGTGCACTGTATAATGAATGATTTAACTGCTATGATGCTGTGGTTGTAATTGGTGTTTGTTATACATATATTGTTGATGTAAAATATGTATTTTATTATGGTTGAGAAACAACATAACTGTGTGTGGCTGTTGATTATTGTGGTGGTTGATGATTATGAAATCTGGTTGATTAATGTTGATGATGAGCATGTTATGGTTGATACATGCATTTCATAATCATGTTGTGGGCTGTATCCCTTATGGTGGTGGGACAGCGGTAGCTAATTCCCATTGTGTGGAATTGGTGAGAGAAGTAGCCGAATCTTTATGGTGGTGGATCGGTGAGATGGGTTATCCCATGTTTGGTACCACATGCATATAGTTGCATTTGCATTAGGTTTTTGTGTATAATTATAACATGAATGGAAGATTGTCCAATGTTATAATATTTGATGATGGTGTAATTGTTATGGTGATGTCTTTTTGTAATGTATTCTATTGTTGTTGTGTGTTTATAAGTACTCCCTGACAATCTGAATATAATGAAATTGGATGAATAATGTGACTATGATGTGTTATTGTTTATGATTCGATAACATTTGTTAATTGTGAATGAGACTCACCCTTACTTTGATGATTTCAGATTGGCGAGTAGCGGCTTTTGGCTCTGGTGAGGATAGCTCATAGGCCAGTTTGTTTAAGTATAGTGTCGGTGTCATGCTCTGATATTGTAACACTGGGGAAACGTTAGATTAGAGTTTATGATGATACTCTATCGTGTTGTTATTGTATTAAATTATGTGGGATATTGCATAGATGATGTTATGCTTATCCGTATGATGAATTTTCCGCTGTGTAAACATGAGATGTTTATGTATTATGACAAATCGTTCCTTAGTGAAAGCATGACAATGAATTTATGATAAATTTGTTATAATTGGAATTGTGGCACCCTTGTTTTCATGTTTTACTCTGAGTTATTTTATTAATTTCCGTGGGGTTTAGAAGGGTGTTACAACATCCGCACAAGGATCATTATAAAGTCAATTTACAAAATGAATTTTAAGACCACATACAAGCATTTCAAGGCAATAGAAAAATGATTCAAAACAAGTGAGCTAAGCAATTAATAGCCCATGGATAACCATGGATACAAAGGGTGCTAACACCTTCCCTTTGTATAACCTACCCCCTTACCCAAAATCTCTTAAAGGTCTTTTTCTGTTTCTTTTATAAACCTTTCCTTAATTGGATAAAATAAAAGTCGGTGGCGACTCTCTGATTTTCAAAAATACAAAAGCAAAAAAGAAGAGTGTCAGTTCTTATATCTCTCCACGAGAGGTATGGTAAAAAACCGAGGGCGACAATATGTGTACATTTTTTGTTGTTCAAATGATCTTCTATTTATAGCGTTTAGAAGATTTTGTCCGATACTGGATAATAGGCTACCTTAGCCTTTCATGTTTGCGTGTTATCTTGGATAAACTTGCTTTCCACGCTTCTTGAGACTTGTAATTAAATCTGCTTTTAGCCGTTAACAATCATTATGTCTCCAACGATAATCTTTCTTCTGTCAGAGTATTTTATCTTTGTATTTCTTCAAGAAAACTTCTTTTCTGACTTTGTAGAGATAACATCTATCAGATTTATGCTTCAGCGGTTGGTGCTTAACGAAGCTTCTTCATTAGAACTTCCTTAGACTTCAGCATGACTGTCTTTCAGCATTTATGTGTAGTCCAAGTTCTGATGGCACTAATTTTTTTGAACTTCAGCATACGATTAGAACTTCTTCTGAAATAAGAGATACATAATTAGAGTATCATATTCACTTATACAAAATTTACTTAATTATTATCATTAAAACACTAAGATAAGATTAGAAGCAAACTATGTTCTAACACAACTTCAACTGACTCTTGAATTGTCTCTGATTCAACTTCAAATGACTGTTGAATTGGCTCTGATTCAACTTCAACTGACAACTCAATTGGCTTTGACTCAACTCCAACCGATAGCTCAATTGGCTCTGATTCCTCTTTATCCACAAGGGCATACACCACCCCTGTTCTAGAAGGCGCATAAAAGAGAAGAGATCAAGACTGGTCATCATACCACCCTTCTTGTAAAATCATCCAAGAGAATTCAAATAGTTTGTTAATTTCACTGGGAGAGGCCAATGCGATAAAAACATGGGCACAAGAATGTAAAGAAAATTTTACGTGAGACAAAGACAAAGTTGTCTCTTTCGAAGATTATAACTCTGTCACCTTCATTTTTACGTGAAATATATTGGTGCTCAGAAGTCATGAGCTACATCAAAGGTAGGTAAAGTTAATTTTCCTCAACTGTTTAGATATTAACAACCAAAAAAATTATTAACCGCACACCCATTAGTGATAACAATACTAGGTTAGACACTATCTGTACTCTTAATTAAAACAATTAAAGATAAAATGCATAACATTGCAGGTAGAGCTTGTCTTGAAATAACAACAAATTAAGTGTGCTTTCATAAAAGTGTCTAACTTTGATTCAAAACCAACTTCCTACAAGTTATCTCAAAATCTAATGATGAGCAAGAAACATCAAATCACAAGCAGATACCAAAGAAATTTTTATTAGGTATTTCGTTGGCAAATAAAGAAGTGGATGACAAAAATTGAAATCTTACACCATATTTTTCTTCTAGATGCTGCATAGCTCAATCAAATTCTTGCATTCCACGATATCAAATTCTCATGTAGCAACCTGCCCTAAAAATATAGATTTTAAAGTCGCCACCTATTCTACCAGGGCGAATAGGAAACCCTACGTAGTTAAGAGATCGGGGTAAGATTATTATAATCAGGTCGAGGGAAGGTGTTAGGCACCCTCAACCCTTTCCTATGGCTTTGAATCTAAGATAACAGTTTTATGGCTAAAATATTAGGATTTAATAGCTAAAGAAATGAAAAGGGTGAAAAGTGAGATTTGGAGGAATTGAGGTTTTAGGGAAGGGGACTCGCCTTGTTACCAAGTGCCTACGTACCTCCTTATGGAGGATCAGAGTCTACGTAGTTCGGGCACAGGGTTGTACGCCTTTGAATTTGATTTGATATGGTTTGAAGGCTTTTTGAATGGCCTATCGTAGTTTTGAAATGCGAAGTTCGAAGGTATTTTGAATTACCTTGTCGTAGATTTGAAAATCGCAGTATTGAAGAGATGAAAATCTGTAGTTTCGTGGTTTAGTGTGTTTTAAATGTTTAGGCGTACAACCCTGATTTAATATGTCACCGTTAGTTGCGATGATCAATAGGTTTGATCATTATAGTTAACGGATTAATTAATGTATTGCTGGTTGCTCTGATCGATAGATTCGATCGTCACGGGCAGCAAATGCGGTGTATTTTAATTTTGTAATTAAATTTTATGTTTTATTCTTTTATCTCTCGTCATTGCGACTAATAGATTTAGTCGGACCGAGGAGAGAATTAGTAAAGAATTGATTAAATTATTAATAAACGAATAAATTAATTAGATTAAATTTATTTCTCGCCTATGCGACTAATAGATATAGTCGGGTCGAGGAGAAAATTATATTAATCAATAATCAATTGAATAAGAATTAATGTTTTTTGCCAAATGGTAGTGGGATTGGGCAAATCCTAATGCATGATGACCTTGCTAGGGTTTTTCTGATTTTTAATAGTTAAAGTTGATTCAATTAATTAAGTCGAGACGGTCGAATAATCGAATAATCGGGGCATATTATAATCCTAACCCTAATCCTAGTTTTATTTTTTAATCCTAATTTAATTTCTAATCCTAAGTTTAATTAATTAAACCTAAATACATTTAACCAAATCTAATCCTAATAATTAAATAATAAAACAAAAACAATATATATAAAAAAACCTGGCAATGATCCTGTGTGATTGCCCTGTTGATGGCGCGTGTGCACCTGCAGGTTTTCAAGCGTTGGATCTGAATCTTAAGAGATCCTAAGGCTGAAGATGGAGAACGCATCCTGAGCATGGGTGCGCCACATACACTGGATCTGAATCTGCAAAGGGAAATGAGAAGATGAAAAAAACAAAGAAAACATATGGCATCGGCAGGTGTTGAACCGGCGCCCTGCGTACTAAACCTCAGAGCTGATACTTTGCCACTAGACCAATTTCGCTTAGTTGTCAATGATCACGCATTAATGATATATATAAAATAAACGACTCAGAATTTAAACCAATTCCGCCCGCGCCTTGATATCTTCTTCTTCCTTTGATTATTCTGAAACACCACACTTTTGGCCACAGTTTATATGCGTAGCCATAGCCCCACAATTGCCAAATTCATCATATAATCCAAATAAATCTAGATTAAACACCCAGATTAACTAAGAGACACCTTCCGAATGCAATGGGACTGTTAATTTTGTCCAATCTTGCTTCTATCCGTGATTCCTAATTCGAAGGTCCTAAAACCCTAGCCATGGCATATGCTTAAACATTCATCCAAACATAAATTAAATCACCCAGAAATCTTCTAATCATCATTGCAAACACGATTACACCTTCAAATCATACTCACGATGTACAAATCTGAACATTCAATTCGAAAAAAGGAAGGGACAAAACCGGGATAGTAAAGCCGTTTTCTGGGCGTGATAACTCCTTGCAACGATCTGTAATGGTTCAGGGAGATCGAAGGACGCGTTTGGACGCTTCGTTTGGCTCGGATCGGTCTTAATTCTTAAACCTCTTCTGCTATGGCACTGGTTTCACCATTCTTAGAACTCGGGGATCGGTTCTGCAGCGGCCAAAGAATCCCCCCCCCCCTTTCTATACCTCAAATCCTTATATATGTCAAATTAAAAAACTAATATAATATATTTCTAAAATAAATCCAATAATAATAATAAAAAAAATAATAATAACAATAACAATGATAATTGTATTAAAAATAACACTAATCAATAAATATTAACTAAATAATAATACTAATTCTAATAAGACTTTTATTACCCTAAAAATAATCCTAAAATATATGATTACTAAAACCTAATTACAATAATAAACCTAATTAATCCTAATACTAATCCTAATACTACCTAATAGTAATCCTATTAATACTAATAATAATGATAAAAACTAATAATGCTAAATACTAACAGTTAGTCATGATAAAAAGATAATAATAATAATCGAAACAAATGTTAGTAAAACCTAAAATACTCCCAAAAATGATAAAAACCTTGTAATGATTGGGCCCAACGTTTGGGTCCTAAACATCTGTTAATTACGCCCTTGTTTTAACTCAACCTGATTTATAAGAGAGCGAGTTTGACAATAGAAATGTCAAACCCTATGGCTCTTAAGTTTGACTCTGGATGGATTAAGAGACGTAGATCTGATCGGGCAAATTTTGGGGTATGACAGCTGCCCCTGTTCAATCTTCTTAAACCTGAAGAATCGGATAGGCACGTCTGCCTATCGTGATCTAAAGGTAGAAGATGATTGAACACTGACAATGCCCCGAAATTTGCATTTGTTGGGAAAAAGTTCTGTGGGAGATGGGCTTACAAATGCCACCCAAGGTAAATACCCCTCTTTTTTAGAATGTGAGGCAGACGCTTTCGAAAGGAACCACTTGCTTTGATTGCAGTACGGCTTGAAAAGGCAACCTTATTTTTATGCGATGTTATGATGCATGTAATGTATGATACAGTGAGCTTCTCAAAATAAATGAGAGCGATGTATGTATATGCATTATGTATGAATGAAGTATGCAATCGAATGATGCATGACTATTAGCTATGTTAGTTGAAGTATGTTAGTAACTTTGGAAAAGAAAAAATAAAACCTTTGTGTGTTATTGATGATGTTTTGGAGAAGATCACTGCCGAGGGACTAACGTGATAAACCCAATTGCGGAACCCTTTGTAAAACCATGTTGTAAAACTCTTTGTGAACCCCTTTGTAGTTTTGAAGAATATCACTGCCGAGGGACTAACGTGATAAACCCAGTTGAGAAACCCTTTGTAAAACCATGTTGTAAAACCCTTTGTGAACCCCTTTGTAGTCTTGAAGAATATCACTGCCGAGGGACTAACGTGATAAACCCCATTGAAGAACCTTTCGTAAAACCCTTTGATCACTGCCGAGGGACTAACGTGATGGGTAAACGTAACTATCAATAGCGACGACTCGCAGTTTGTGAACCCCACTTACTATAGTTCTAGTAAATTTACGTAGTTTGTGAACCCCACTTACTATAGTTCTAGTAAGTTTTCGTAGTTTGTGAACCCCACTTACTATAGTTCTAGTAAGTTTCCGTAGTTTGTGAACCCCACTTACTATAGTTCTAGTAAGTTTCCGTAGTTTGTGAACCCCAAAAGGATCACTTGCTATAGCTCTAGCAAGCTCACCTGCACCATTTGGATCATCTGCCCTGGTTCGGACAAATTTCACCTACACCATTTGGATCATTTGCCCTGGCTCGGACAAATTTCACCTACACCATTTGGATCATTTGCCCTGGCTCAGACAAATTTCACCTACACCATTTGGATCATTTGCCCTGGTTCGGACAAATTTCACCTACACCATTTGGATCGTTTGCCCTGGCTCGGACAAATTTCACCTACACCATTTGGATCATTTGCCCTGGCTCAGACAAATTTCACCTACGCCATTTGGATCACTTGCCCTGGTTCGGATAATTTCACCTGTACCATTAGGAGTCACTTGCCCTTGATCGGACAAGCCTACCTGCACCATTAGGGATTTTTTTTTGCTATTGTTCTAGCAAACTCACCTGTATCAAAGGAATTACCTGCCATGGTTCTGACAAGCGTACCTGCGTAAGATGAACCATTTGTTATAGTTTTAGCAAACTTACCTGCATAAAAAAGATTCACTTGCTATAGCGCTAGCAAGTTTATCCGTATAAAATCCTTGACGGTATCCTGTAGATGTATGAAGATCATGCTCGCGACTCGAGGGTCGGAAAGGAAACGATATGTTTAGAAACTCACGACTCGAGGGTCGGAAAACACACCTATCGCAACACGAGGGTTGGAAACTCACGACTCGAGGGTCAGAAAACACACCTATCGCAACACGAGGGTTGGAAACTCACGACTCGAGGGTCGGAAAACACACCTATCACAACATGAGGGTTGGACACTCACGACACGTGGGTCGAAAAACAAATCAATCACAACACGGGGGTTGGAAACTTACGACTCGAGGGTCGGAAAACACGCCTATCACAACGCGAGGGTTGGAAACTGGGCTTTTGTAGTATGTGAATGCACTAGATGATATGCATATGCTAATGCGTATGTATGTATGCTGATGCTGATGTCAATCCTAAGATTTTATCTCCTTATTGAACCTGCTTAAACTGTATTTGCACCTACACCACGACTATGCTTATGCCGGCTTGGTAATGTTTATGTATGTGGATAATGCTTATGCTCATGCATATGTGGGCTGATGTAACGAATGGAACGAAGTAATGTCTTCTATAAGACTACCTGAAAAGGTTTTTGGAATGGATATGAAAATTTGTCTTAAAGAAGACTACCTGAAGAGGTTCCTGAAAAGGATGATAATTTGTCTTTAAGAAGACTACCTAGAAAGGTTCTTAGAAAAAGAATGTCTTAAAGAAGACTACCCAAAAAGGTTCTTTGAAAGGATCGAAGGATTTGTCTTAAAGAAGACTACCTGAAAAGGTTCTTGAAAAGGATCATAAGATTTGTCTTAAAGAAGACTACCTGAAAAGGTTCCTAGAAAGGATCGTGAGATTTTTCTTAAATAAGACTACCTAAAAAGGTACGGTGTAATGTATCAACCAATGTATGTAATGCTTTACTTATATGTATTTGCATGATGCTCAAATGATAGGTTGTTGATAACCAAAGCGTGTATAGCTCGCTGGAGTTGTAGGTTTGTTTGATAAGGTGGGGTGTGATGCTAGCGCGACTTCCCAATCCTTGTTTTCTTGAATTTTGAAGATCGTAGTTAGGAGAAAGATTTGTTCGATGTTGTAAAGTGTGAGAACGCATTTTCCTTATGCTGTGCACCTTGCCCCAGTTGGATTTTGTGAAATACTCCACGCCTTTAACCTTTGGAGGTTCTCCACACCTTTAACCTTTGGAGATTCTCCACACCTTATGGATTTGATATCCAATGCCCCAATGTTTAGTGGAAAAAAGGTGCTATGATCTCCAAGCCATGAAGGAAGTGCCCCGAGAAATAACCTTGTTAGATGCTTCGACGTTTAGATTGAAGGGTATGCTCATGATCTCCAGGATATGGAGGGCTATCCATAGTGTTCTATCCTTTTGAATTTGAATTCTTCCCATGTTTGACATGCCCCTGTTTATTGCTTCGAGATGTGACCCAAGTCGACTGACCCTTTAGGATGAATGCCCCTAGTTAATAGGATGTTTGATTGCATGCCCCATGTGATCCTTGAAATTTTGCCCCTGTTTAGGAGAACCCTCTAGATGTGGTTCCCCCCACGCAAAGGTCTTTATTATAAGTGATCACCATGGATTAACCAATTTCGAGATTTCCTCGATGCTAAGTGTATATTCGTAGATGATGTTGTACCCTTCGGGAAGTAACTCTAATGCGATGTGTATGCAAGTTTTGAAATTGAAGTCCGTTATGAATTAGGACTGGATGATTAGAAATGAATGCTTGAAGAAGCGTAGTGGTTAGAAATAGTTTTAACAAACTTAGGAGTCAGTATAACAAAGTTCTGCTTAATATGCTTTCATGGTTAACCTTGCCTCAATTAGGACTTTTGAATGTTGTAACTTGGCCTGGTTCACGGTTTTAAGAAACAATGGATATAAGGCTCAACATTTATTTAACCCACCCCTTTCTCCTTGATGTTCTCCGAATCCTAAAAATTCGCCTAATCCAATGAATGTGCTTTGTTTGTAAGAGAATCAGTTTTGATGTTTGAGCAGAAGCCTTAGTAGAGATCCAAGCATTGATGAAAATGTTTTAAAGATCCAAGCATTGATGAAAATGTTTTAAAGATCCAAGCATTGATGTGAAGCTTTGATGGTTTAGCAGTCCTTTGTATTTCGCCTTTGTTTTGTTTTACCCCTTATTTTTGCATGAACCCATTCCTTTGAATTTGATCCATTGGGATGCCCTAATTTTTGCCTAAGTCTTTTTTCTTTCATGAAATTTTCCATTTTGACTTAGCGGGCGCTTTCCTTCTTTTTGTTTTGAGTGCTCCTTTGGAAATATTGATCCTAGGATTTTGAATATTGTGTCTGCCATGTCGACTTGGATTTTCAAGCTTCGTCTTTGATACATCCTCGATCTTGAATGATCTATTGAGGAAGAAGATGTTGTAAACGTTACCTCCATTGCTTCCTCAATCTTGGATGAATGCGAGGAAGAAGATATGCTTGAACCTTATGCTTGAACCTTTTCTTGGATCCTTGCTTGGATTGATTGATCCTCTTGACAACCAAAATACACCATTGAATTAATCGAAATCTACCCTGCCCCTGGTTGCAATCATGGTTTATTTGAACAGTAGAAACGAACTCCAACTCCTGGCTCGAGGGGGTAACGAGGGATTAACATCCTTATATCTCCACTGTTTAGGAATTGGAACAATGCCTATACATCCTCGGCTCGGTCTTACCTTGAAAGCATACGTTTAGCGGGACTTAGTTATTTGTATTCGTCATTCTCCCTTAAGTTTGTTAATAGTCCTGAATTTGAAATAGAATGGAATAGAAGTGCGCGAATGGAAAGGCGTAGTGGTGAGCGAATGAATTGACTTCAAAACCTGCATGGTCATCCCATTAGAATTGCTAATCTGAAGGTACAACTTTTATCCTGAGAAACACATAGCGATCGTAGGGGTTGAAATTGTGAGCATGACAAAACCTGTTGATCCTAGGGACAATCTCCTTTGTAGGTCCATTGACTTTGTTTCACTCCTTCGTTCTTTAGACTTGTAGAAGTAAGGGCAACCTCGAATTTTCCTTGGGCACGTCAAACCTGTCGGGAATAAATTGGTGCGGTGGGTTTTTGTCGTATCGGAACTTCATGAGTTTCTTTTGACTGAACCTCTTTTGCTTTTTCGAAGGATAGTATCACACCATTCGCGACCTTCAGAATTTTAGATTGATAGAGAACACCTATGACCCTTTTTCCCTTGGTGTGGGGTTGACATATGTCGCATTCCCTCCATCGTAGTCATGCATCTTTGTTCAGGGTATTGCCCCAGTTGGACTAACCCTTGCCCCTAGGTTATCGTGGAGCATCCTTGTAAATTTGATATGTTCTAAGATGAACCCCTTTATGACTAGATACCCCTTGAGTGTATCTATAAGGGAACTTCTTTGTTGAACTAATCCTTGCTCGACGATATCCTCTGTTGTATTTATAATCCTGTTGCAACAAGACATGGACACGTGGCCGACGTGGTGAAAGGCATCCTCTTTCTCTTGTGAGACTAAGTTCATTCCCATTAATTGATCCTCCTTTCTCCGTAGTTTATGATCTTTTCGATTTTTTTCGAGTCTTGGGAAATCGGCTAGCGCGGTAAGTGAGGATGCGGGCGAAGATGCAAGATGTACATGTAGATGCAAATGTATGACTGCATTAAAATGCGGATGCATGGGTATGCGAGAGACTCTTTGTATTATAACTCCGTGTATGCAATGCAGACATGTGACGTATAATCCTAGGGATGGCCTTAGAGGTGAAATCCTTGCAAGCTAGATGTTATGACGCGCCAATGGAAATCCCTTAGATTAGGGAGTATGTAGAAGGTAGCAGCTGGTGACTGTTCAAGACAATCACCAAGTCTCATGGCCATCGAGAGGCCGTTCGACGTGTACCAATGAAGTTGTCCCTCGTGGGAAGGTTCTCTATGCGGAACACAACCTATATAAGGACGATATCGAATGAAATGAAATCCCTACAAGCCAGGGACGAAAGATGTATAAATGGAGTTCCAAACCATACAAGTTAGAGCGTGCGCGGGAACTAGCACGAGGTGACCGTTCAAGATAGTCACTAGATCTCATGGCCATCGAGAGGCCAATCGACGTGCGTTAATGGGGACGTCCTTCAGGGGAAGGACGAAGTCGTTGTAAAAAAACATGGGCATAAAAGAAAATCCCTACAGGCTAGGGAATTCGTAGAACCAAGCATGGGGTGACCGTTCAAGACAGTCACTAAGTCTCATGGCCATCGTGAGGCCAATCAACGTATGCTAACGAAGATGTCCTTCGTACGAAGGATGCGACTTTAGAAATATAATCCCTACAGGCTAGGGAACGCGTAGATGTAAGCACATGGTGACTGTTCAAAGTAGTCACTGGATCTCATGGCCATCGAGAGGCCAATCGACGTGCGTAAACGAAGATGTCCTTCGTGGGAAGGACACGTAGATGTAAAATACAAAGATATAAAAGGAAACTTCCTACAGGTTAGGAAGTGCGTAAATGCAGGCGCGGGGTGACTGTTCATGACAGTCACTAAGTCTCATGGCCATCGATAGGTCGTTCGACGTGCATAAATGTAGATGTCCTTCGTAGGAAGGACATGGTCTTGGAAATAGAGTCCCTGCAGGCCAGGGAACGCGTGGGAATACCTGCAAAATTAAAACGCAAGACATTCACAGTATATAAATTGCAAACGCATAATAAGCACATAAGCACATAAGCCCTAGGTTCATAGGTTCGACGTATTGGCTTAGGGTGCCTACCCTTCCCATTGGTATGTTCTAGAAGGTCTCATGGGGTCGTTCGTAGCAGCCGAGACTTTTTGTCTCTTTGGATTTTAGAACAACTCATTTATCCATGAGGTTCGAATTTTAGGGGTAGGTTCCCAGAGAGATCAGCTAAATACCAAGTCCAGCCCTCAACAAGGTCAAGCCTCGTATCAGACCTTTCCGGATATTCAACCCACTCTGAGTGGAATTATAATAAGACTCGTAGGCGATGTAATTCCCCTCTGGTCTTAAATATAATTCCCACGCTTAGGTTTAACAACAGTTTTATAATCCCAACAGTGCAAATATATTAATATAACATTTAAACATTTAATGCAAATATATTAACATAAACAATTAACATTTAGGCAAATAATAAAAATTAAATAAATAAATAAAACAAAAATTAAATATTTAAAAAAACCATAACCCTAAACAAACCCTAAAATGGCGAATTATCCAAACCCTAAAAATTTCGCCAAAAGCCTAAACCGTTTACCAAAACCTAAACCCTCTCAAGCCTTAGGAGCATAATAATTCACCATTATAGTTGTCCCCATCAGAGTCGCCAGCTGTAGCAACCTGCCCTAAAAATATAGATTTTAGAGTCGCCACCTATTCTACCAGGGCGAATATGAAACCCTACGCAGTTAAGAGATCGGGGTAAGATTATTATAATCAGGTCGAGGGAAGGTGTTAGGCACCCTCAACCCTTTCCTATGGCTTTGAATCTAAGGTAACAGTTTTATGGCTAAAATTAGGGGTGGCAAAACGGGCCCGGCCCGCGGGGAAAGCCCGTTTTACCCGCACTTTTTTGCGGGGCGGGGCAAGGTTTTAGGCCCGCTCTCTTTAATGTGCCCGCCCCGCCCCGTTTTTTTGTGGGATTTTGCGGGCATTTGTTTTTTTATAGAATTTTACTATTTTTAGGCCTAAAAATCCGAATGCCCGCAGGCTTTCCCCGCCCGCCCTCACTTTTTTGCGGGGCGGGGCAAGGTTTTAGACCCGCACTCTTAAAAAAGCCCGCCCCGCCCTGTTTTTTCGCGGGCTTTTGCGAGGCGGGCTTAAACGGGGCGGGCATGCCCGGTTGCCACCCCTAGCGAAAATATTAGGATTTAATAGCTAAAGAAATGAAAAGGGTGAAAAGTGAGATTTGGAGGAATTGAGGTTTTAGGGAAGGGGACTCGCCTTGTTACCAAGTGCCTACGTACCTCCTTATGGAGGATCAGAGTCTACGTAGTTCGGGCACAGGGCTGTACGCCTTTGAATTTGATTTGATATGGTTTGAAGGCTTTTTGAATGGCCTATCGTAGTTTTTAAATGCGAAGTTCGAAGGTATTTTGAATTACCTTGTCGTAGATTTGAAAATCGCAGTATTGAAGAGATGAAAATCTGTAGTTTCGTGGTTTAGTGTGTTTTAAATGTTTAGGCGTACAACCCTGATTTAATATGTCACCGTTAGTTGCAATGATCAATAGGTTTGATCATTATAGTTAACGGATTAATTAATGTATTGCTGGTTGCTCTGATCGATAGATTCGATCATCACGGGCAGCAAATGCGGTGTATTTTAATTTTGTAATTAAATTTTATGTTTTATTCTTTTATCTCTCATCATTGCGACTAATAGATTTAGTCGGATCGAGGAGAGAATTAGTAAAGAATTGATTAAATTATTAATAAACGAATAAATTAATTAGATTAAATTTATTTCTCACCTATGCGACTAATAGATATAGTCGGGTCGAGGAGAAAATTATATTAATCAATAATCAATTGAATAAGAATTAATATTTTTTGCCAAATGGTAGTGGGATTGGGCAAACCCTAATGCATGATGACCTTGCTAGGGTTTTTTTCATTTTTAATAATTAAAGTTGATTCAATTAATTAAGTCGAGACGGTCGAATAATCGAATAATCGGAGCATATTATGATCCTCACCCTAATCCTAGTTTTATTTTTTAATCCTAATTTAATTTCTAATCCTAAGTTAAATTAATTAAACCTAAATACATTTAACCAAATCTAATCCTAATAATTAAATAATAAAACAAAAACAATATATATAAAAAAAACCTGGCAGTGATCCTGTGTGATTGCCCTGTTGATGGCGCGTGTGCACCTGCAGGTTTTCAAGCGTTGGATCCGAATCTTAAGAGATCCTAAGGCTGATGATGGAGAACGCATCCTGAGCATGGGTGCGCCACATACACTGGATCTGAATCTGCAAAGGGAAATGAGAAGAGGAAAAAAACAAAGAAAACATATGGCACCGGCAGGTGTTGAACCAGAGCCCCTGCGTACTAAACCTCAGAGCTGATACTTTGCCACTAGACCAATTTCACTTAGTTGTCAATGATCACGCATTAATGATATATATAAAATAAACGACTCAGAATTTAAACCAATTCCGCCCGCGCCTTGATATCTTCTTCTTCCTTTGATTATTCTGAAACACCACACTTTTGGCCACAGTTTATATGCGTAGCCATAGCCCCACAATTGCCAAATTCATCATATAATCCAAATAAATCTAGATTAAACACCCAGATTAACTAAGAGACACCTTCCGAATGCAATGGGACTGTTAATTTTGTCCAATCTTGCTTCTATCCGTGATTCCTAATTCGAAGGTCCTAAAACCCTAGCCACGGCATATGCTTAAACATTCATCCAAACATAAATTAAACCACCCAGAAATCTTCTAATCATCATTGCAAACACGATTACACCTTCAAATCATACTCACGATGTACAAATCTGAACATTCAATTCGAAAAAAGGAAGGGACAAAACCGGGATAGTAAAGCCGTTTTTCTGGGCGTGATAACTCCTCTTCTGCTATGGCACTGGTTTCACCATTCTTAGAACTCGGGGATCCCCCCCCCCCCCCTTATACCTCAAATCCTTATATATGTCAATTTAGGTTTCTTCCATAATCCTTGATTGACTCTCATTAAAATCTGATTGAGATTTCGTTGCAATAAGAGATTTGGGAATGATCTTTTGAAGGCTTGCAAATCTCCCTTTTTTCCATGAACGTGAACAGAATTTGGCCCATTTGTTTTTTTTTCTTTTTCTTATTTTAATAGCCTAATTAAAAAACTAATATAATATATTTCTAAAAGAAATCAAATAATAATAATAAAAAATAATAATAACAATAACAGTGATAATTCTATTAAAAATAACACTAATCAATAAATATTAACTAAATAATAATACTAATTCTAATAAGACTTTTATTACCCTAAAAAAATCCTAAAATATATGATTACTAAAACCTTATTACAATAATAAACCTAAATAATCCTAATACTAATCCTAATACTACCTAATAGTAATCTTATTAATACTAATAATAATGATAAAAACTAATAATGCTAAATACTAACAGTTAGTCATGATAAAAAGATAATAATAATAATCGAAACAAATGTTAGTAAAACCCAAAATACTCCCAAAAATGATAAAACCCTTGTAATGATTAGGCCCAACGTTTGGGTCATAAACATATGTTAATTACGCCATTGCTTTAACTCAACCTAATTTATAAGAGAGCGAGTTTGACAATAGAAATGTCAAACTCTATGGCTCTTAATTTTGACTCTGGATGGATTAAGAGACGTAGATATGATCGGGCAAATTTTGGGGTATGACACCTGGTTAAGCAACAAAGAAGATGATTTTCATTATTATTGAATAAGAAAAAATGAGAGACATATGGTAAAGCTGTGTTTGAATCAAGTAAATTATTAATGAAAATTTACTCAACAATTGAATTCCTCATCTATTTTGGATCAATGGCCTCTATTGAGAAATTTCTCTTCACAAATCTGAAAAAAAAAAAGTACAAAGAAATAAAAACCAACAAGAGTAAACAAAATACAAATATCAAAATAAATTAACTCAGCAAACACATCATTCAATCCTGATTAACAGACTGAGTATTGTCATGGTCGAACATAGTCTATAATTTTTTGTTTGTTTGGAAAGGTTATGATTCAGCGAGCAATTTAAAAGCTTAACCTCTGCTAACAGTAAAAACAAGGCCATATAATTTGGACCTCCCAAGGCTATCATCCTGGTTTCCAACACTGTCAGGCTCCATGTCCTATGATTTGGCAAGTAATCCATCTTCTGAAGCTTCTTCAAGAGCTTCCCTCAGTTTTCTTGTAGCTTCATAAGCATTGACGAGTTTCTTTTAATATCAGCCATGGACTCATCTTTCTTCTTCCTACCTTTCTTGTCCAAGATCAGAGAAGCACAATGAGAAATGGGCTTCCACACTAAGAGATGTATTTTAGCTTCCTCTTGTACTCACACAAAGCAACCAGAAACTTCAAACATCACACAAACAAAAGAGATTACCCATCAATCTGCAACAAATAAACATCAACCATTAAGGTTCACCCAAAAGCAAAAGAAGTTATAATAATATAATGAATCTAGAATCTTGAAGACAACAAAAAAATGAATAAAAGACAAATGACTCACCTCAACATTTGAAAACCAACAAGGGGAAACAAAAGCTTAAATTTGTTTTCCCAAGACCCAGAACAGGTTTTCAACCCCTAATTTAAATGAGAGAGAAAGTCAAACCCTAAAGCCCAGATCCCAAAATTTACAAACTAACTCCAAGCTTCATGAAACTTAACCAAAATCAAGAAAAATAAATACTTTATGAGAAATGAGTTTAAACAAGAATCAAACAACAACAAAAGAAACCCCAAACCTCAATCAGAATCATCAAAAGAGAAAGAAAAAATCGGTGAGTTAACAACATGCCTTTGACACGTCCGGTGGTTCCCGAAGAGAAGAGAATCGCAGTTGTGTCTGATTGACCTGTTTCGACTCGGCGAGGCTCGGAGTTGGAGTTAAGCATGGAAAGGAAAGAAGGAGAATCGCAGCTTGTGGAAGTGATTGTGGAAGTGGAGAAGGGAAAGTAGCTTAGGGTTATCCTTTACCAAAAATTTGTGCGGAAAAATGAAAACCTTCCGCCAAAAACATGTATTTTATTTATTTATTTTATTATTTATATATTATGAAAACAATAGCGTTTTTTTATGAATGCTAACAAATTGTATTTTAGTGAATAATATTAATAGTGCTTTGACAAAAGTGCTATCTTAGTGAATACTAATAATACCATTTTGACGAAAGTGCTATCTTAGTGTATAATATTAATAGCGTTTTGTAGAAAGTGCTATCTTACTGAATTTTAATAATAGCAATTTTTTACACAATGTTATCAAAATCGCATTGTTTGTATTCTATAATAGCGTTCGACCATAAAGTGCTATTATAGATGTGTGTTTTCCTTTTTAATAGCACTTTATTTAGAAGTGCTATTAAATTAGGCAATACAAAATATTATCCAAGATTCAACATGAAATCACATTGACCCACTGGAGATCTTAGCTAAATATTTAAAATTAAAAAAACGCAAAGCTTTAGGGGGTAAAAGTTTTGATATTTCTCATGAAGCTTCAGAAAATGTGGTGCATATTTATTGTTTTTGTTGTTTCATTATCACATTAATTTCATAATGAATATCTTAATTAGAAATATTAGTTGAGGAAATAATTAATAAATTTTTTAACTAGCATACTTAATTTTTATGAATAATTTTAATCTAGTCTGATTGGTTTCAAATAAAAATAATTATAAATATATTTTAAAATAGCTTGAGATTTGCTATGATATATTTGTGGTGATATTGTAGCTGTTTATTATGGAAACTTAAGTTTAATACTGTGATTTTGCTATAGTTTAGTTTGGATTTAGTTAGGAAATTTTAAATATTAGTTGGAATTTTGCTAGGGAATTTTGGTCTAGATAATTAGCCACTCAATTCATGCTACGACTCATATTGTAGTTATTCCACAACTAATCTCCAACTAATTATGTTTGATAGGGATTTGCTATAGATTGACTTCTGTTTTTGTCGTAGCTAAACACAAATTTTCTTGTAGTGAAATGAGCTGAATATGAGCTATAAACTAAGTTCGTTAAATAATTAAGCTGAACTTGAACGATACATAGTTTGACTCGTTAGGTTCATGAGTCAATTCAATTATATATGAGATAGATTATATTGTCTTTAAAAGTAGATTTAAATATTTGATCTAAATTTTAGTATCATATTTTCTTTTATTCTAAAGGTTTTAATAGATAATTTATATTCTCAAGTGAGCAAAATATTTCTACAAATAATTATACAAATAAAATTAATATTGTATAAATTTCAATCTTATAACTTTTATTTTATTTCTATAGTTTTTATTTAAAAAATATTAATTTAAAATGTCATATATATATATATATATATATATATATATATATATATATATATATATATATATATATATATATATATATATATATATATATATATATATATATATATATATATATATATACTTTTAAATTCGTGAAATAAGCGAGTTGAACCTAACAAGATAACAAGTCGAATTGAACCGAGATGTTCATGAACTTCTAACAAGCCGAGTTTGAGTTGAAAAAAAGTCCGTGATGAACTCAAATTTGGTCAATTTTTAACGAGTCGAGTTTGAGCTGGAAAAAAAGTTCGTCATGAACTCGAACTCGGCCAATTCTTAACGAGTCGGACTGAGCTGAGGCATGTTCGAATCGACCCGACTCAATTTCCAACCCTAATGCCAACTTCCAAATATAATTACATGATTTTAGTATAAATGATATAATTTTTTATTAGTAATCCTTTTGATGTTCACAAAACCATAGAATAACATTTGGTGTAACAATGTAACTGATATACTCAATGTTTTCATTGAAATCATTCACTATAAGGAGAAAGTCATTATTCGGATGTTTCATAGAAAATTAGATGAATAGAATTTGATTGAAAAAGAAATCAATACACAATCAATTTTTGGTAGGCCACTTATGAGTAGCTCAAGCTCTTTGTCATTAAATATTTATATAAGTTCTAGTGGCACCATTTCATGAACACATTGTAGAAAGGAGTTGATTTGAGGACGAATGACATTAGTCAGGAGATGTTCAAGAACAAAGTCAACGTACTCATGCTTTGTTTCTTTTAAAACCCTTATGTTCCTTCCTCCAGGTTTAAGCTCATAATTAGTGACCTATTTAACAATTTTGAGAGGGACGGATAAAGCAATTGTAAGGATCATAAGAATATATCAAGTGTAAACACATTAAAATTGCCTCACCAAAAAAATACAATGCCCGGACTAAATTTTTGAACAAGCTTTGATGTAAGTAAACTAAACCATGAACTTGCATATAATTCTGTAGTGAACCTTGAACAGCCGATAATAAAGTAATTAAAGTGTATTCATCAAGATGAATAGAAAACCTCATCATATTTTGGATAATCTAGAAACAATAACATAGAAAACTCACACATAGAAACCTATTAATCATTGTAATAAAGGCGGAACTTACAAAGTCGTGTACGTTTTCTTTTATCACCTTAATTCCAAAGATTTTGAATCCTCAGCTTTTATCTGAGTACAGGCCTATTTGCCTTATAGGGTAGCCTTTATAAAATATTGTCTAAGCTCTTAGCTGCAAGACTTAAAGGAGTTAAAGGGAAGTTGTTTTCTATCAAACAGTCAGCATTCATTAATCAAAGGAATATTTTGGACGTTAGCTCTTTCGTTTCCTTTCCTGGCTTGTGGTATAGACGTTTTTCCTTTCCAATTCTTGGGGGTGATGGTAGGGGATAGTCCCAGGAAGGTGGCTTTATGGAAGGAGGTGGTTAGAAATGTGAGGAGTGGGCTCAATAAATGGAGTGGGAGGTTTCTTTCTCTTGGTGGAAGGGTGTTCATAATTAATTCTGTTCTAAACTCCATTCCTTTGTATTCTCTATCATTTTTCCGAGTTCCTATGAAGGTGATGAAAGATATTAGAAGCATTCAAAGTAGGTTTTTCTAGAGGGGGTGGAAGGTAAAAGATGTGTTCATTGGGTTAGATGGAGTAACGTTTGAAAAGAGAAAGAAGACGGGGGGTTAGACATCAAAGATGTGGAGTGCATGAACATTTCTCTTTTGATGAAGTGGAAATGGAGGATTATTATGGAGGATAGAGCTATTTGGCATAACCTCTTGGTACATAGGTGCTCCAATCCAGCGCTGAAGATGTTTGTGATTGATAGTAGGGTGATTTCGAAAAGAGATTCAATATGGTGGAGAGGCTTAATCTTGATTAATGGTTGTGTCAGTTCTAGTGGTTTGTTTGTTTCTGATATGATTAATTGCAGGGTTAATAATGGAGAAAAAAACATCCTTCTGGTTCAACAAGTGGGTAGGAAATCAAGCGTTGTCAGAGGCTTTTCCTGAACTTTACGGCAAGGTGGTTTTTCCTTTTATGTAAGTGGGAGAAGCTGGGTATCTGGAGTAGAATATTTGGAGATAGGACCAGACAAAATGGATTAAGAAAGAGGATGGTGATGATGGTTTTTTGTTGGCTGAACTCAGTGACTTGCTATTTGATTCATCGCTGGCTCAGAAGGAATCGAATGTTAGCGTGTGTATAAATAACGAGGATGAAGGATTTTCTGTTAGTTCATGTCGCATCGACAATTTAAAAAAGAGGATCCTTGGAATGGATGGAACAAGGGGTTAGGGAATTGCTGATGCGGTTAAGCGGCAAGTAAAAAGTAATAGGTATATTTATTACCGAGTGATATAGGTTATATCGTATCATAGTCCACAAAGAGTAGTAGAGAAAAACTATCGTTCAACTATCTCACGTTCTAAGTTTGGTTTTGGGTGCGGAAAGTAAACGCGGGAAAAGTAAATAAAAGCAAATAAACAATCTGTTGTAGCTTAATAGAATTCATTTTGGAATCGTATTTCTACTCAACCTGTCTAATACTTAAATCTGAAGATCTATCGCTCAACACTCACAATACGCATCAAAATCACCAGGCATCATTCGAGATGCCACATCAGTGTCCATTTCTGAAACACCGACGAAAGCTCAACCATGCTATTCACATCAGAGATTTCCCAACCGGCACAAACAGCACATAGGCATTAAACTCGATACCCATTACGATTATTAGCCCTTAATCCATGTCTGAAATCTAGAAACTAACATATATCATTCCTAATTAAGATTTATGATGTCCATTTCTACAACAACACAAATCCGAAGCATTTAAGCAAAAAGACCAAGAACAACAACAATGAAGATTTGTAAAGCAAATATATAAATGATCCCAAGATCAACAAATATACATACAAGAGAGGAAAAATATACATACAAACCCCACCATTGGAATGGGTCACGGGGAAGAAGAAGAACAAGCGGAAACTTCTCGTGTTGTCGGCACAATCGGAGACCACCCAAGCTCAATCGACATGATGAGACACCCAATAGTGTTGCTTGAACTTCTAAACTACAAAGAATGGATCAGAGCTCAACTTTGTCAAAGAAGAGATGATAAAACCCTAAAATAATAAAGGTGTCCTATTTATACAAAACTGAAATTCGCAGAGCGCGCTAAGCGCCCAACAGCACGCGACGCGCCCCTAGTCCGCGCGACGCGTCCAAGCTTCTGCCATAATTATTTATTTTGCTCCTGTAGCGCGCGACGCGCCCGCCAGCGTGCGACGCGCCCTCAAGCTTGCGTAGAGCGCTACACCAGAACAACAACTTTATTTCCTCAATATGCTCTCGCAGCCGTGTCTTCGACACTTTATTCCTCGAGACTTCGACAACAAAATAAAACCTACAAAAATACAACAAAACTATCAAACGGTACATGTAACGCCCATAAATGTGTTTTTCTAATTAATTGTGATGTTTGCTACATTTCCCTAATTTTACCGTTTTTGAGTCGAGTCAGTCGGTAAATATTAATTATGCTAATATTTTACTTATTACTTTCCATGTGTGTAATTATTATGTTTTGGGTGTTAATTGGTTAGAATTAATGTTTAGTAACATTTGGGCCAAAATTAGAATTTATGAAAGTTGAGTGGGGGATAATGAGAAGTAGAGAAATAGAAAGAGATATAGAGAGAAAAAGAGATATTTTGAGATATTTTGGGAAAGAAAGAAAGAGAGCTTGTGAAGAGAAGAGAAAGAAGAGAAAAACAAAGAGAAGAAGAGAAGTGTAGGAATCCAAACCAAGCTAGAGCCAAGAATCTAACCAAGGTAAGGGGGATGAATCTAGTTTATCTTGATTGTATGGTTCTTATAGTTTTGTGTGTTTTGTTCTTGTTCTTGCTCTTTTCTAAGCTTGATCAACAATGGTAAATTGGGTGTTTTGTGAGATTTGAAGTTATAAACTTGATTTTGTGGTGTGTATGTGTACTATGATGATAGATATTCCCATGGATCATGTTTGTTTTTCATTTCTCCATGTTTTCTTGCTCATGAAGAAATTGTTAGGTTATTGACATTTAGTGAGTGAGCCATGGATCATTGATTGATAGAGTGAATATATGGCTTGTATGGGTTGTGTAGGATGTGTAGGGAAGCTTATTTGAGGTTTTGAGAGGATTGGATGGGGTTTTGCAGGTCTGTAGCAGAACTGATTTTTCTAGGTTTACGCAGGTCCGCTGAGCGGAGGGGGTCCGCTGAGCGGAGGTCCTTTTGCAGAAAAATCTCTGTGAAGGTCCGCTGAGCGGAGGTTCTGTAATTTTTGTTTAATGATTCCCTGTCTGGGTCCGCTGAGCGGAGCTCAAGCGGACTGTGCGAAATTTTGTTTTCCAAACTTCGTTTTGTTGTATCTTTTGAACCGTAGGTCGTTTCTACGCGCCGTTTGAAGTATTATGAGAACCCTTGAGTATGCTTTATGATAAGGAGGGGTGTGTTGGTGGTTGAATGAATTTTTCATAAATGTATTTTGGTGAAATGATATTTGCTAATCAAGTATGTTTTGACGGTATATGTGTGCTGTGTGAATATGAACGCCTGAGTGGCAATTTTGATGATGTATCCGTGTGGAATAATATAACCGGTGTGATGTAGATATGTGATCGAGTTATATTGTTGTTGTTGTTGTTATGTAATTGAGTCGTTTGTATGCACAACATGACATTTCATTACGTTAATGGCGGAATGCTATTAACAGGTGGCCTGAATTGGCAATTATTACCAGTGGGAGCTTAGTGCTCGGTAAAAAGGTGTATTTGCCCGAGTGGCAAGAGGTCATCAGTGGGGGCTAGATGCTCGATGACGGTTAGTCGTAGCTTACTGCTCGACAAAGGTGTATTTTCCTGAGGGAAAGAAGTCCCAGCATAATGCTCGGCAAGGTGTATTTGTCATAATGACAAGGAGGAGTTTTACTCCGGATTTGGTACCACATGCATACGCATAGTCGAGTCTCATTCATCATCGTCAGTCTTTATAATTTATGTTATCATTCATGTACCGCATTACTTATATATTGACTGTGGTTGACTTATTGGATTATCTTGTTATATGATTCTTAATGATATTTGTGGGCATTACTATATTGATCATGCTTTCATTATGAATTATATTCTCACCCTTATGCCTTAATGTTACCTACTCGTGGGTAATGTGCAGGTGATCCGCAAGTGTAGGTGCTCTCTTTGAAGTCGTCCGTTTTGGTGTCGTCCGCTCGTGATACGTAACACCTAGGGGGGGGATCGAACACTTATTTTGTAGATAATGCTCATAGGATCCTTTTGATGTATATTTGATCCTTTAGATGCATTCGTATTATGTATTTTGGATACCTTCTCATACGGTGTATTTTGGAGGAATGTTGTGGATATTTTGTTTACCGATGCATATATATAAGTATGAATACATTCAGGTGTTTATGAGTATCCGTCCTCTTTGATTATTTGTGTTACGCATCTTTTGCGAGTATGTTATGTTTGGTTATGTGGTTACTTAAGTGTAACGCCCTAATTGTTTTTATGAATTTAATTTTTATACTCTGATATTTGTACCTATATGCCTGGGTAGAATTGGGGTGTTACATTAGTGGTATCAGAGCGGGTTGGTCTTGTCCGACCAAGTGTCGTGTCGTTTGGTCTAACAATTCTTGTGTTATTTTTTTTGGGCTTACTTCTCTTGGTGTTATTGTGAAGTTTAGAGATGGCTGGACGTAATGACGCTGCTATTGCTGCTGCATTGCAAGCTTTGGCTGAAGCTATGCATACAGATGAGAATGCAAGGTCTCGGAGTTTAGCGACTTTCCAGAGGGAGAATCCTCCTGTGTTTAAGGGAACGCATGACCCCGAGGGAGCCTTGACTTGGATGAAGGAGATGGAGAGGATCTTTCGTGTGATGGATTGCACGCAAGAGCAGAAAGTCAGATATGGCACTCATCAGTTAGCTGTGGAGGCTGATGATTGGTGGCTGGAGACTTTGGCAAAGTTAGAAGCAACCGGTGAAGAGATTTCCTGGACGGTGTTCAAGAGGGAGTTTTTTAGGAAGTATTATCCGGAGGATGACCGTGGAAAGAAAGAGACTGAGTTTCTGGCTTTGGTTCAAGGCAGCATGTATGTGTCTGAATATGCGGCAAAGTTTAATGAACTTGTGAAATTCTACCCGCACTTTGTTGGTGAGGGAGCAGAATATTCTAAGTGCATTAAGTTCTAGAATGGGTTACGTTCTGATATCAAGAAGGCGGTAGGATATCAGAAGATTCGGGTGTTTCCAGATTTGGTGGACAGCTGTAGGATTTATGATGAGGATAATAATGCTCATCATAAGGTGATTAATGAAAAGAGGAACAAAGGTCCGCAGAATCGTGGGAAGCCGTATGATGGAGGGAAGGGTAAGCAAAAGATGAATTATGGACCAAGGTTTAGTGGGGGAGATGCTCCTGCTAAGATTGTATGTTTTAAGTGTGGTAAACCTGGCCACAAAAGTAATGTCTGCAATGGTGACACGAGGAAATGTTTCAAGTGTGGGAGGGCAGGACATTTGTCATCCGACTGTACGTTCAAGGGAATAGTGTGTTTTAATTGTGGTGAAGAGGGACATATGAGCGGTCAATGTCCGAAGAAGAAAGTTCAAGCTGGTGGGAAGGTGTTTGCTTTGGCTGGAACTCAGACGGACAAGGGTGATCGACTGATCAGAGGTACTTATTTTATTAATGGCATTTCTTTAATTGCTATTATTGATATGGGTGCTTCGCATTGTTTTATAGCCGATGATTGTGTTAAAAGATTAGGTCTTGTTTTATCTGACCTGGGTGGTGAGATGGTTATCGATTTACCAGCAATGGGGTCGGTGACTACTTCTTTAGTTTGTAAGAATTGTCCGGTATCAATCTTCGGTAAGGACTTTACTGTTGATTTGATTTGTTTGTCGATGAACGAGTTAGACATGGTTCTGGGAATGGATTGGTTGATGAATAATCGTGTCCATATCGATTGTTATCATAAGTTGGTGAGGTTTCCATTTCTTGAGAAGGATGTGGAATTTGATGTCTTATCTACCAAGGAGTTGAATCGACTGTTAGAAGATGGGGCACAATTGTTTGGTGTGTTTGCATCGTTGACTGTGGAGAGTCGAGCTGCAGTTGGGGATTTTCCAGTAGTGCGAGAATTTCCCGAAGTGTTTCCTGAAGACTTTTCTGATGTGCCGCCAAAGAGAGAGGTGGAGTTTTCCATAGATCTAGTTCCTGGTACGAGGCCTGTTTCTATGGCGCCATATAGAATGTCGGCATCAGAGTTAGTGGAATTAAAGAAACAATTGGAAGAGTTGCTAGCAAAACATTTTGTGAGGCCTAGTGTTTCACCATGGGGAGCTCCAGTTTTGTTGGTAAAGAAGAAGGATGGAAGCATGAGGTTGTGTATTGATTATCGCCAGTTGAACAAGGTGACGATTAAGAATAAGTATCCGCTTTCTAGGATTGACGACTTGATGGATCAGTTGGTGGGAGCCAGTGTGTTTAGCAAGATTGATTTAAGATCTGGTTACCATCAGATTCGGGTGAAGGAGGAAGATATTCAGAAGACTGCGTTTAGGACTCGGTACGGGCATTATGAGTTTTTGGTGATGCCGTTCGGAGTTTCTAATGCACCTGGTGTGTTTATGGAGTATATGAATCGCATATTCCATGATCAGTTGGATAAGTTTGTTGTGGTCTTCATAGATGATATCTTGATTTATTCTAAGTCTCCGGAAGAGCATGAGGAGCATTTGCGTGTTGTGCTACAGGTTTTGAGGGAGAAGCAGTTGTATGCTAAGTTATCCAAGTGCGAGTTCTGGTTATCAGAGGTGAGTTTTCTTGGTCATGTGATTTCAGGTAACGGGATTGCAGTGGATCCATCCAAGGTAGATGCAGTGCTACAATGGGAGATTCCGAGATCGGTTACTGAGATCAGAAGCTTCTTAGGTTTGGCGGGTTATTACCGAAGATTCATAGAAGGCTTTTCGAAGTTGGCACTTCCGTTAACTCAGCTTACTTGCAAGGGTAAGGCGTTTATTTGGGACATAGTTTGTGAAAGGAATTTTGAAGAGTTGAAGAGAAGGTTGACTTCAGCTCCGGTTTTGGTTTTACCTGATCCTGAGGAACCGTTTGTGGTGTATTGTGATGCATCGCATATGGGGTTAGGTGGTGTTTTGATGCAGGAAGGTAAGGTGGTGGCTTACGCTTCGAGGCAGTTAAGGATTCATGAGAAGAATTATCCCACTCATGATTTAGAGTTAGCTGCGGTGGTTTTTGCATTAAAGATTTGGAGGCATTATCTCTACGGTGCAAGGTTCGAGGTCTTTAGTGATCATAAGAGTTTGAAATACTTATTTGATCATAAAGAGTTGAACATGAGACAACGTAGGTGGTTGGAATTCTTGAAGGACTATGACTTTAGCTTGAATTACCATCCTGGTAAAGCTAATGTGGTTGCCGATGCTTTGAGTCGGAAATCTTTGCATATGTCCGCTATGATGGCGGAGGAGTGGGAACTTTTGGAGCAGTTTCGTGATCTTAGTTTAGTATGTGAATTGACGCCAGGTAGTGTGAAGATGGGTATGTTGAAAGTGACGAATGATTTTCTGTCGACCGTTAGCGAGAGACAGAAAATGGATGTGAAACTTGTTGATTTGTTTATGGTGGCAAATCAAAGTGATGATGGCGACTTCAGAGTGGATGGTCAGGGTGTTTTGAGATTCCGTGGTCGAATTTGTGTACCTGATGATTCCGAGCTGAAAAAGATGATTTTAGAGGAAGGTCACAGAAGCAGTTTGAGTATTCATCCGGGAGCCAATAAGATGTATCAGGATTTGAAGAAGATCTTTTGGTGGTCTGGCTTGAAAAGGGATGTGGCTCAGTTTGTGTATGCGTGTTTGGTATGTCAGAAGTCGAAAGTGGAGCATCAGTGTCCTGCAGGGTTGTTGCAACCGTTGGATATTCCAGAGTGGAAATGGGATAGTATTTCTATGGACTTTGTGACGAGTTTACCAAATACTGTGAGAGGTTTCGATGCGGTTTGGGTGATTGTTGATAGGTTGACAAAGTCTGCTCACTTTATTCCTATTAACATCACTTTTCCAGTTGCAAAGTTGGCTGAGATTTATATCAAGGTGATTGTGAAACTACATGGTATACTGTTGAGTATTGTGTCGGATAGAGATCCAAGGTTCACATCAGATTTTTGGAAAGGTTTTCAAGAGGCTCTAGGTTCTAAGTTGAGGTTGAGTTCGGCTTATCATCCTCAGACAGACGGTCAGACCGAAAGGACTATTCAATCGTTAGAAGACTTGTTGAGGGCATGTGTTCTAGAGAAGGGAGGTTCGTGGGATACTTATCTTCCGTTGATAGAATTCACTTACAACAACAGTTTTCATTCTAGTATCAGAATGGCACCTTTTGAAGCGCTATATGGTCGTAAGTGTAGAACTCCATTGTGTTGTTTGAATCGGGCGAGAGTGTGGTACTCGGACCTGAGATAGTAAGAGAGACTACAGAGAAGGTGAAATTTATTCGTGAGAAAATGAGAAGTTCACAGAGTAGGCAAAAGAGTTATCATGACAAGCGAAGGAAAGATTTGGAATTCCAAGCCGGTGATCATGTATTCTTAAGAGTTACACCTATGACTAGTGTTGGACGAGCTTTGAAATCGAGGAAGCTTACTCCGCGTTTTATTGGTCCTTATCAGATATCGGAGCGAGTTGGCAAAGTTGCGTATCGGGTGGCGTTACCGCCAAGTCTTGCTAATCTGCACGATGTATTCCATGTGTCTCAGTTGAGGAGATACATTGCGGATCCGTCCCATGTGATTCAGATGGATGATGTGCAAGTGCGTGAGAACCTGGCGGTTGAGACGATGCCGGTGCGTATTGAGGTTCGTGAGACTAAGACTCTGCGAGGCAAGGAGATCGCCTTGGTGAAAGTCGTATGGTTAAGTGCGGCAGGTGAGAGTTTGACCTGGGAGTTGGAGAGCAAGATGCGAGACTCCTATCCTGAGTTGTTTGTAGCAGGTAATCTTTATTTTCGAGGACGAAAATCTTTTAAGTGGGGGAGGGTTGTAACGCCCATAAATGTGTTTTTCTAATTAATTGTGATGTTTGCTACATTTCCCTAATTTTACCTTTTTGAGTCGAGTCAGTCGGTAAATATTAATTATGCTAATATTTTACTTATTACTTTCCATGTGTGTAATTATTATGTTTTGGGTGTTAATTGGTTAGAATTAATGTTTAGTAACATTTGGGCCAAAATTAGAATTTATGAAAGTTGAGTGGGTGATAATGAGAAGTAGAGAAATAGAAAAAGATATAGAGAGAAAAAGAGATATTTTGAGATATTTTGGGAAAGAAAGAAAGAGAGCTTGTGAAGAGAAGAGAAAGAAGAGAAAAACAAAGAGAAGAAGAGAAGTGTAGGAATCCAAACCAAGCTAGAGCCAAGAATCTAACCAAGGTAAGGGGGATGAATCTAGTTTATCTTGATTGTATGGTTCTTATAGTTTTGTGTGTTTTGTTCTTGTTCTTGCTCTTTTCTAAGCTTGATCAACAATGGTAAATTGGGTGTTTTGTGAGCTTTGAAGTTATAAACTTGATTTTGTGGTGTGTATGTGTACTATGATGATAGATATTCCCATGGATCATGTTTGTTTTTCATTTCTCCATGTTTTCTTGCTCATGAAGAAATTGTTAGGTTATTGACATTTAGTGAGTGAGCCATGGATCATTGATTGATAGAGTGAATATATGGCTTGTATGGGTTGTGTAGGATGTGTAGGGAAGCTTATTTGAGGTTTTGAGAGGATTGGATGGGGTTTTGCAGGTCTGTAGCAGAACTAATTTTTCTAGGTTTACGCAGGTCCGCTGAGCGGAGGGGGTCCGCTGAGCGGAGGTCCTTTTGCAGAAAAATCTCTGTGAAGGTCCGCTGAGCGGAGGTTCTGTAATTTTTGTTTGATGATTCCCTGTCTGGGTCCGCTGAGCGGAGCTCAAGCGGACTGTGCGAAATTTTGTTTTCCAAACTTCGTTTTGTTGTATCTTTTGAACCGTAGGTCGTTTCTACGCGCCGTTTGAAGTATTATGAGAACCCTTGAGTATGCTTTATGATAAGGAGGGGTGTGTTGGTGGTTGAATGAATTTTTCATAAATGTATTTTTGTGAAATGATATTTGCTAATCAAGTATGTTTTGACGGTATATGTGTGCTGTGTGAATATGAACGCCTGAGTGGCAATTTTGATGATGTATCCGTGTGGAATAATATAACCGGTGTGATGTAGATATGTGATCGAGTTATATTGTTGTTGTTGTTGTTATGTAATTGAGTCGTTTGTATGCACAGCATGACATTTCATTACGTTAATGGCGGAATGCTATTAACAGGTGACCTGAATTGGCAATTATTACCAGTGGGAGCTTAATGCTCGGTAAAAAGGTGTATTTGCCCGAGTGGCAAGAGGTCATCAGTGGGGGCTAGATGCTCGATGACGGTTAGTCGTAGCTTACTGCTCGACAAAGGTGTATTTTCCTGAGGGAAAGAAGTCCCAGCATAATGCTCGGCAAGGTGTATTTGTCATAATGACAAGGAGGAGTTTTACTCCGGATTTGGTACCACATGCATACGCATAGTCGAGTCTCATTCATCATCGTCAGTCTTTATAATTTATGTTATCATTCATGTACCGCATTACTTATATATTGACTGTGGTTGACTTATTGGATTATCTTGTAATATGATTCTTAATGATATTTGTGGGCATTACTATATTGATCATGCTTTCATTATGAATTATATTCTCACCCTTCTGCCTTAATGTTACCTACTCGTGGGTAATGTGCAGGTGATCCGCAAGTGTAGGTGCTCTCTTTGTAGTCGTCCGTTTTGGTGTCGTCCGCTCGTGATACGTAACACCTAGGGGGGGGGGGATCGAACACTTATTTTGTAGATAATGCTCATAGGATCCTTTTGATGTATATTTGATCCTTTAGATGCATTCGTATTATGTATTTTGGATACCTTCTCATACGGTGTATTTTGGAGGAATGTTGTGGATATTTTGTTTACCGATGTGTGGACCTCCGTTTTTTTTAATCCCGGGCCATACCTCTGTTCTGTAGAGATACGTGAACTGACTCTTTTTTATCGCTTAATGCTTTCGCATTTTTGAAAATTCACAGAGTCGCCACCGACCTTTTATTTTATCCAATTAAGGAAAGGTTTATAAAAGAAACAGAAAAAAGACCTTTAAGAAATTCTGGGTAAGGGGGTAGGTTATACAAAGGGAAGGTGTTAGCACCCTTTGTATCCATGGTTATCCATGGGCTCTTAAGTTTGCTTAGCTCACTTGTTTTTCGATCACTTTTCAATTGCTCTGAAATTGCTCATATGTGGTTTCAAATACTTTTGTAAATTGAATTTTGTAATGATCCGTGTGTGGATGTATACAAAATGCTTGTTTATCTTTCGAAAGATGTTTTGAAAAGAATGTTAACTTTGTAATAATCCGTGTTTGGATGTATACAAAGTATTGTCTTTTTTGGAAGTTTTGTTTTGAAAAACAACAGTGTATGAGAATTTTGTTTGTTTTGATTTGAGCAAGCAAACTAGGAGGTCTACCCTGAGTTGTAAGGTCTTTATCCTATTTCCTTTAAAAATCTATCCTTTCACCGGATATAAACGCAAGGTTCGATTTTGTACTCAAAACAGTAGAATTTTGACTTTGATTTTGAAAAGAATGAGAAGGGATTACCTTAAGAGGTGCAAGTGTGATTGTGTTTGTATTCAGATATTTTATCTTTGAAGTTAGTGATCTAACGGTTCAATTTTATCTTTGACATACACGCAGTTTATATTTGCTGGAAATTAAAGTGCGGAAATGTAAAGTGCGGAAAGTAAATCTACGCTATTACATCGATTGTGCGGGAAATGTAAACTAGCCTATTTACATGAATTTGACATCCTATACATTTATCTAGGAATTTTAAATTGCAAGAAAAATAAAAGGCATGTTTTTGGATTTTTTATGATTGGTTTTAATTATAATTAATGCACGATTAATTAAATTAAAATGAAGAAAAAAAGATGAAAATAGATTTAAACCTAGAAATTAAGTTTAAAATATGTACAAAATATTTGTCAATTAATTTTAAAACAAAACTAATTTTTTTGGAATTTTTGGAAATTGATTTGAAATTGATTTAAGTTAATTAAAACATAATTATGCAAATAATTATACAAATAATTAAAACTTAGAGAGAAAATTATTCAAAATATGTACAAAATTAGTTTATAGTATATAAACAATATTTAACACAAAGAACAATTTTTTTTATGATTTTTTGATTGGTTAGAATAATTAAAAAGCAAATATATAAATATATACTAATTAATTATGTAAAATATTGAAATTTTGAAGAAAAATAAAATATTTTTATTTCAGAAAATAATATATTATTTTAGAAGTCTAAAAATATTTTTTGTGTATTTTTTGGATTTTTAAAACTATTTTTAATTAATTTAACAAAGAAATTAAAATAAAATAGAAAATAAAATAGAAAATAAAAAGGATACTGATCCTGTGTGGAAATCAATGAAGGAGTATGGTGTGGTGAGAGATCTGGCACGTTGGATCTGATTGGAAGTGAATCAGAGGGCTCAGATTTTGAGGAGCATGACAAAAGCATGGACAGCGCAACACAGGATCCAAGAATTTGAATAAAAGCTGGCGCGCGCATTCTGGCCAACCAGAGCCTGCCACGCCTTCATCTTCTTCCTCTCTCCGTTGCTATAGGCTCTGCAACTGTAGGTAAAGCCTTTAGTGACGGTTTTCGTCCGTAGCTACAAGACCTGCACATGTCAAAATTTCATACAAGCAATATAAATTACTTAGGAGACCATGGTTAAGCTTAAAATCGTCCCCTGAGTTCAAATATGTCATTGGTTTCTTCTAATTTTGCCTAAATCAGAGGATCCCAAATTTTAGCTTAAGAACCCTAAAATGGTATCTTCGTGTGTAAGCATCTAAAACTCAATTAAAGCTCTAGAAATGATCTACACACCACACCAAGTTCAAATATATGTCTACATCGTGCTAGATATGCTTGGGTTATGAGACACAAGTCAGTTTTAGTTTGGATGAATCGAGACCTGTAGCGTTTGATTCAAGGAGTTTCAGAGCTTGCAAATGATCTGGATATGTTCAGTGAAGTTCAAGGAACGTGTTTGAGTGTTTAGTTTGAATGGAAAGTGACTTAAATTTGGAATTCGAATTTCAAAATTCTTTGAATATTTTAAGAGATTACAAGTGTGTTACAAGCAAGAGTTTTGCTCTCAATTTCTGTCCTCTTTCATTACTGAAGTGCTATAGCCTATTTATAAGCATTAGAGTGCTTAGAAACTAAGCCAAAAGCATTGATGAGTTTTTTGGAATCTTGACTTTTTCAACATTGGTAGCTTTGCCTTTAAGCCACCATGGCTTGATTTTCTTCTCCTCCTCTGCTGTACTTTGCTTTGGGACAGAGTTGAATGAGTCATGCTTGGAATACAAGCTATTCTTTATCCATTTCATTTTCTTTTTAATTTTAATCTTAAAATAAGATAAAATTATGCCAAAAATGGATAAAAAATGATGTGGGCTTAGTCTTGGTCGTGGGAGGCCCATATCATCATGGAAATGATGTTTGAATGCTGAAAACTTGGCCCCATTTGGAAAAAATACATTTTTGAGCAATGTTGATTTCATGCATTTTCCCAAAATTTAGCCAACTTCAACAAGGTGTAAATCCTTCAATTTTTGTCATATGAAAGAGATCTTGCACTTTTTAGAAACCTCAAAGAGTCCTCTAACCAATGTCTTTGGTCTCATGTCAAAATGATTTTTGAAGCTCCTTGTGTGTCCTTTTGAAAAAAGTGTCTTTTTGTTGACTTTGAAAATGACCTGTAATGTCTTTGATCATATTTTTCAAATGGTGAATCCAATGACCATGGGATCAATGGAATTTGAAAGATAATTGAATTTCCTTCAAAACAAGCTTTGGTTTGAATTTTTTGGATGAAGGATGAGAGAGTTATGATCAGTCAAAGTTGAGTTGACTTTTCAGGCAAAAACCCTAATTTTGAATCTTAGGGTTTTGTTGATTTTTGATCTTTCCTTGATGAATTATGATCATCCAATGATCAAATGATGAATCCTTTGACAAAATATGGACTTTGACAAAAAATTTCATTTTTGACTGTCTGTTGACTTTTTTGGTCAAACGGGTCGTCTGTTGACTGTTTGAGCTGCTGACGGTGCGTCTGAGTGAATTGAAGTTTGAAAATTTGTATGATGGTACTTTGAGATATATGGATGTGTATGAAATCCATTTGAGCTCTCAAAAACTTGTTGCTCCTGTAAAAACAAGAAAAACCCTGATTAGGGACTGTTTGTGTAGGAGACAGTTAAGCGTACCTGATTTTTGTGCAGTGCTGAGTTTCTGCTAATCGCGTGATATTCAGAAGACTTCTAGAACAAAAATCTTGGAATTTTGAATTGTGAAAGATTGATTTGATTGATGGTACAAAACACTGAGAATTGTACTGCCAGCAGTTTGGCTGTCAACTGACTGTTCAGGTATTGACGTAGCAGTTAGAGTGAAAAATCAACAGTCAAAGTTAATTTTCTTTTTTGTTGTTTTTGTTTTATGTTTTATGTGAAAAATGAAAGTTTATTTACATGACTTGTTAAAAAAACATAGACATAATAAATAACTAATATTTACGGTATGCGGGCAAAATTACCGATAATAACCCTGTTACCAGTACAGTCTGAGTTTCCTGATTCTGCGCCTGCAAAAAGATTTAACTCTGTACCAATTGCGTCAGTACTATTTATCTGTAAATAAATAAATAGCATGTGTGAAGTAATAAACAGTATTTGGCGTTTGCGTAAGAATAAATTCAACTGCAAGCCAAATTACTGTATAAGAAAAATTCTAAAAACTAAGTATTTCATATGTCAGGATATTTGTTGAAATAAAAATCCATGATTATATGAGACTCTTAATTTTCAGATTGGAATTTTCTTGAAAAAAGATGTGGGCAAATTTTGGGGTATAACACGATGCATATATATAAGTATGAATACATTCAGGTGTTTATGAGTATCCGTCCTCTTTGATTATTTGTGTTACGCATCTTTTGCGAGTATGTTATGTTTGGTTATGTGGTTACTTAAGTGTAACGCCCTAATTGTTTTTATGAATTTAATTTTTATACTCTGATATTTGTACCTATATGCCTGGGTAGAATTGGGGTGTTACAGTACATATTTACACAAAAACGTAACAAAACTCGGAGTATACGAAATTACATAAAACGGGGAATTATTCAAACGGTATAAACAAAAAGTATCGATAAGTGCCAGTATTTACATACTCAAAATAACTATATTTTGGCACTTATCAAACTCTCCCCAACTTGAATTTGTGTGTCCTCAAGCAAGGTCAAACACTCAAATCACAAAAGTAAAAATCTAAAGAATCAAGAATCAACAAGATTTAGAAAAACGAAACAATTGTACGGTTCAAACAAAAACGTACGAACAGAGTAAATACTTACCGTAATCCTACAATGAAAACATGAAAAGGAAACGAATCCTAAGTACAAAAATCATTCAAAACATTTTGTAACAAAATCAAGCTCAATCATGAATCATACCTAATAAAAATTCATCGGTAGAGGAAAAACACCGAAAGGTGAGGACTTTGACACACACCCAACAATCTTGCAAACAATAGACAAAATTATGCATTCATCCAAAAATAGTATCGAAAATGCAATAACACGAATCACAAGGACTTTAAAGGTTGTAATGCGGCTCGGTTAACAAATAAGTGGTAAGTCCTAAAGCTAATTGAAACAAAAACTTGCCTAAGCTTAAGGGAGTAATTACTTCCACAAAGTTTCAAACAAAGGAATTTCAATCCAACTTTATTTTTCATCACAAGTTGTCAAACCAAACACAAAACTTATTAGCACAATCTTATTCATACTCTTTTTGTTATTTTCTTTTTCAAACGTTTTTTCTTTTTTTTTTCTTTCTTTTTCACATTTTTTCTTTCTTTTCTTTTTCTTTTCACAACCTCATACCAACCATAATATAAGTAAGCAAACATGCTCTCCCCAACTTGAATTCAACCACAACATAAAGTGAATACTCCCTACTTTCTAAGGCAAGGTAAAAATTCAACTATAAATCATAGTTAAGGGTTCAAGGAAACAAAGAATCAACATCCATACACAATTGAGAACCAAACGCTCATAGACAAGCATTAAGTAAACAATATGGACATTGAAGAAAATGCTAAAAGGGGATTACTAATGCTCATACACTCATAAGGTGAATTGATATTTGGCTATGGTGGTTGTGCTCAAAATCAAACAAGTGTCTTGATCACTTTTGTCCATTCATAAAATCAACACAAACGAAAGATTAAACGTAATAATATCCAGTTAAAACAATAAATGTAGGTCTCTCGCGTATATACACAATGGAAAGCCATCTCACATTTATGGTAAAAAGGGAAAACTAATTGTGATTCAAGTCATGAGCAAGTTATGCAAAAAGAATGAGTAATATGAAATTTGTACAAATGAAAAGTCTCATAAACATGCGATTCTATAGAAAGCGATAAAGGAGTACCTTGCTACATAAAAATTTGAATAATCATTACCGCACAACTGGCATGTTGAATCTATCACAATCGGAGAATTACCAAATGCGACTTCAAGTAATCAGGCCAAAATTTGAGTCTAAACAACGACAAAAGAATTAAAAAAAATAAAATTATAAAATACTATACTATAAGCCTTGTTGTAAGTGGGAAAAAGGCGAGCCAAGTGAACCATTAAAAAGAGTTCACTAGCCAAAAGTTACAGGACGCGCGGCCAAGCGCGCGAAGGGCGCTACATCAGAAAACATTAATGCAGCAAAATAGAAACTCATAGCAACCTTCACTTGTCACCTACACTACTCATTTACAGAAAAATATAAAAATAAAACCGTTGGGGTGCCTCCCAACAAGCGTTCGTTTTACATCGTTAGCTCGACGCCTTTATTGTACGATACGCCAACGCTCCCGCCTCATTGCAACCTAAAGAAAATATCCTAACCACACACTTGAACAAACGTTACGAAACCATGTAATTTACAACAAAACATAAACAACACATATGTGCACATACTCAAACAAAAAGAAAAACCCAATTTACAACGGAATGGTGAAAATGACTAAACAAGTTGAAAAGTAAATATTTTTAATTTAAGAGTTAATCCGAGTTCAACTTATTTAGTCAATTTACCAAACAAAATTGAAGTATAACTATACAAGAAAATACAAGTGTGAATATGCACAAAATATATGATATAGACATATTTACGAAACTTAAAACGCGAAACAATTGCAATGCGAGTAATTTCAAAACCAATCCTCGGCAACAACGCCATTTTGCTGATGCGGTAAAGCAGAAAGCAAAAAGTAATAGGTATATTTTATTGCCGGGTGATATAGGTTATATCGTATCGTAGTCCACAGAGATTAGTAGAGAAAAACTGTTTTTCAACTATCTCACGTTCTAAGTTTGCTTTTGGGTGCGGGAAGTAAATGCGGGAAAAGTAAATAAAAGCAAATAAACAATCTATTGTAACTTAAGAGAATTCATTCTATAATAGTATTTCTACTCAACCCGTCTAGTACTTAAATTTGAAGCTCTATCGCTCTACACTCACAATACGCATCAAAATCACCAGGCATCATTCGAAATGCCACATCAGTGTCCATTCTGAAATACCGACGAAAGCTCAACCATACTATTCACATCAGAGATTTCCCAACCGCACAAACAGCACAGAGGCATTAAACTCGATACCCATTACGATTATTAGCCCTTAATCCATGTCTGGAATCTAGAAACTAACATATATCATTCCCTAATTAAGATCTATGATGTCCATTTCTACAACAACACAAATCCGAAGCATTTAAGCAAAAAGATCAAGAACAACAACAATGAAGATTTTTAAAGAAAATATATAAACGATCCCAAGATCAACAAATATACATACAAGAGAGGAAAAATATACATTCAAACCCCACCATTGGAATGGGTCACGGGGAAGAAGAAGAACAAGCGGAAACTTCTCGTGTTGTTGGCACAATCGAAGACCACCTGAGCTCAATCGACATGATGAGACACCCAATAATGTTGCTTGAACCTCTAAACTACAAAGAATACATCAGAGCTCAACTTTGTCAAAGAAGAGATGATAAAACCCTAAAATAACAAAGTTGTCCTATTTATACAAAACTGAAATTCGTAGAGCGCGCGACGCGTGCTAAAACTTAATGTACCAAACTGTCCTAGGGCGCGCAACGCGCCCAAAGTCCGTGCGACGCGCCCAAGCTTCTGCCAGAATTATTTCTTTTGCTCATGCAGCGCGCGTAGCGCGCTACACTAGAACAACAACTTTATTTCTTCAAAACGTCTCGCAGCCGTGTCTTCGACACTTTATTCCTCGAGGCTCCGACAACGCAATAAAACCTACAAAAATACAACAAAACTATCAAACGGTGCATATTTACAAAAAAACGTAACAAAACTCAGAGTATACGAAATTACACAAAACGGGGAATTATTCAAACGATATTAACAAAAAGTATCGATAAGTGCCACTATTTACATACACAAAATAACTATGTTTTGGCATTTATCAGGAAGCTCTTAAGTTTTTGTGGAAGTTGAAAGTTCCCTCTAATGTCAAACTTTCTACTTGGAGATTATTGTTGGGAATATTGCCTACCAGAGATCAATTGAGGAGAAGAGGAATTGTCGTGGATGATATGGATTATTATTGTGTGTTTTGCTTGAGAGAAGTGGAGAATTCTAGTCACTTGTTCGAGTCTTGTTCCATCACTAGTAGGATATGTGATAAGATTGGTGGGTGGAATGGGGGATCAGTGATTTTATCAGCGGAAGAGTTGAGATCGTACCTATTCTTTAATCATAAAGTTAAGGATACAAATGAAAGATTAACTGTCCGGGTGATTTGGTTAACAGTAGTGTGGAAAATCTGGTTTGATGAGGAATGCAGTTATGTTAAACGGTAAAGTTTTCAATTTCGATGATTGTATAAGTGCTATAGTGTTTGCCTCTTGAAAGTGGTTCAGATCAGTTAATGAGTGTTTCGTGTCTTGTAATTTCCACTTTTGAAACACTTTACCTCTGTTTTGTATAAAGAGGTGAGTTTTTTTTTGTTGGTCCAGGATTATTGTACTTCTTGTATTCAATCTTGTGGTATATTAATGAAACATTACTTATGAAAAAAACAATCTCTTTGAAATATTCCTAAACACATAGTAGAAACTCAAAATATTTTTTTTACAAAAACATGAGAGAATTGTCCAATCTCTCTATAAATAACAGTAATCTGAATGACATAGGTTTTCAAGGATAATATATTTAAATGGGTGAAAATAAAATGAAAAACAACAACTTTAAAGCTAAATTGAATAAGTTTTTAGTTTCAACTATCCAAGTATGGTGACTACTCTAATTACCTTCTAAGATTGCCCTCTTGTGTTGATTTATGACACTATCTTTCGAGACATGAGTAAAGGAAACAAAGGTCCCAGACCAAAGAGATTTGATAAAATTTGGACCTAAAACGTAGGAAGCATGGAAGTTGTAAAACAAACTTGGAACCAAGGTTTTAAATATCGATCGTGGTTGCCTAAAAGTTTTTGCGATATTGGTCAGTACCATTTTGTGGCAACCGTTTAGAACTACACACAAGAAGAAAAACGTGAAACTTAAACCACACCCTTAACAATCGTATCATGTGGGAAAAGTTTCAGTATGGTGTCATTCTTCATTGTATTGATTGATAGGAATGAGAATGATAATGTGCAAGTGGGCCTTGACTATGGTCCTAGGCCCAAAAAATGGAACGTGTATGAGAGGAAACATTGGAAAGGAAGATGTGGAAAGAATAATGTCAAGGCTGCATGAGTCGCATGGGTAGGGAGAGAATTATATATATATAGGTGGTTAGAGGAGAGATAGGGTAGCTAAGTTTTCTATTAGTGGAAACAATTCATTGGTGGCGTGAATTGTGGATAGCCTTGGGTCTAGGGATTGCAAATCATTGCAATCATTATCGTTGTAATTGTTTGATTGTTGTTAAACGAATACACAATTGTATTCAATCCATATTCCCTCTATTATTATACCTGAGATCCATCAATTGGTACGACCTGCTGGATCCTTACCTCACCATCATCGTGAGTTGTAGATGCCAAGGTAGCCAAAGATGGGAGATCGACTTGATGCTTTGGAAATACAAATGGGAAATGTCACGACCAAGCTGCAGGAACTTGCATTATAGATGCATCAGCATGCTCAGCAGATGCAACAATAGAGCAACGTTCTATCAGACTTATGCTAGCAGATGGGGAAGAGAGTTGCAAATTAATAGGAGGATTCTGTGAGAGATTCAAACTATAGTCAATCTGGTCTTTCTGGGAAAAAGGTGAAGCTACCGGTGTTGAAGGAGAAGATCCCTTTGTGGGGATCACTCGAGCTGAGATTTACTTGACATCCAAAACGATATAAAGAGATGCGTGTGAAGTTGGCTCGTTTGAACATGAAGGGTGCGACTATTCACTAGTTTAACTTCTGTGAATCCAACCGGTAGGAAAAACGATGACGAACGCCGTAATGGTGTTTCTGAGCGGTGGAGGGGAGTACGAAATGAAGACATGGAGGAAAGGAGAGCGAAGGGGTTATGTCTCAAATGTGTTGGCAAATACCATCCAACATTACACAAATGTCTTGAACGTGCCCTAGGTTTGTTAATCTTGGGTGAGGGTGAAACCTTAAATGAAGAAGGTGAAATTGTGCCCTACGTTTCTCTATAAAGAACGCAGCTGGCATCCACCCTCACAATGATGAACCGATGGTCGTTACTGTTAGGTGTGATGAATTCTAGATCAAAAGAGTTCTCTTATACCAAGGAATTTCTATAGATATTCTATACTAAGATGTCTTCGAAAGACTCCTCCTCGATCCAAATGACCTAAAACCTTTCAAGGGCTTCTTAATTAGATTCTCTAGGGAGCATGTGCAAGTAAAAGGCTTCATCACGCTAAAGAACACCTTTAAAGAAAAGGATTGAGCCAAATAAATTAAGGTCAAGTATTTGGTTATTGATGCCCTATTTTCTTACAGTATGATTATAGGGTAGTCAACTTTTAATCAGCTTGATGCCGCTTTGTCAATTTGTACTTATGGATGAATTACCCGCTCTCTGATGGGCGGGTAGAATTAATATAAAAAGATCAGGAAATCGCCAGGAAGTGTCATGTAGAGAGCCTCAAGTTGAAAAGGGTTCGCACTCTAGACACGAACGCCAGAAAATAAGCCCAGGAATAAACCCACATGGAGAAGTTTATAAAGGTGAGGAGGATCCCCCTCATGTTGACGATGTGATCGAAGATTAAAAGCCCTAGAGGAATGCCCCCTAGTTCCACTTTATCTACTTTAATTAATTGTTTTCTTTATTATCATTTAATTACTTTATTTCTAATTTTGGTTAGGCGAGTATCACATCTCTCCCGTTTGTATATACTTGTTATTTTAAGGGGTGCACTCTTTTACCTCAGAACCTGTATGGGGGACGGGTTTTTCAATGGGACTCCTTGTTTGTATTATTTCGAAGAAGCTATATTTTCTATTCGTGACTTTTTGTAGGAAACCTGAAAGTTATAGAAAAGACTGCCCTTAGAGGGGATCAAAATATTGAATCCTTAATTGGGATCCTTGTCGCCTTAAGTGGGAATAAAAAAGTTTGATCCCTAAGAGGGATCCTTGCCATTCTTAGAGGCGATAAAAATGATAGATCTTTAAGAGGGATCCTTATCGCCCTTGGTGACAATCCGAAATATGGATCGCAGAAAGGGATCCTTTCCGCCCTAGAGACGATCAAAATGCTGCATCCTTATTTATAATAATTTGTATTTAAGTTATTCTTTATTAATAATAACTCACTTTAATTATATTATAACAATATTATAAATAAATAAATAAATATCTTCTTAAAATAAAAAGAAATTTAAGATATTGGTTAATTCAGAGATGCATATCCGAATTAACCAATATCTCAAATTTCTCAATTTCTTTTAGGTTTTTTGGGATATGCATATCCGAAAAAACCTCTGACATTTTAAATTCAATGTTTAAATAAAAAACGTTTGAAGAATGTGTTTTCGGATATTCATATCTGAAACATCTTAAAATGTGAAAAAGACGTCTTCAAATATATCCGAAAGATATTTTGGGGTTTTCAGAAGTGTTTTTCACTCTATATGGGTGGGTGTAATCCTAAACTCCCTATATTTATAGACTAATCCATATGATTGCCTAGTAGAGTAGTACTCCCTCCGGCCTTAATTATAAACAAATATTCTCTTTTTAGATTCATTGAATTATGAATGTATCTGGTCTACATAAAAGATCAGATACATTCATTATTCAATGAACCTAAAAAGAGAATATTTACTTATAATTATGGTTAGAGGGAGTATATTTTATTTTTTCTCCTTTTTTTTTTCATTTCATTTATGATTTTCCTAATTGATTTTTGATGTCGAATAGGCACATCTTAACAGATACAACTATTATAACAAATTTAAGATAGTTGTAACAAACTTAACTAATTCTCATAGAGATATTAACTAAAAACAATATCAATTTAAATAAGGAATAATAATAATGATAATCAAGTTTTATGATGTTTAACTCTAGTGACTAAATATTATAAATTTTAAAAGTGTGCTCTTCTTAAAATTTCATCTTCGAGATGCTAATAATTTTTAGGCAAAATACTCTTTTTGGTCCCGTATGTTAATCTCGAGGTTCATTTTGGTCCCTTAATTTCAAAAAGTTTCATATTGGTCCCATAACTCTTCAAAAGGTGTCATTTTAGTCCTTTTTGTCATATTAGCGACGAAAAAAAATGAAAAATTGGTCGCTAAATCGGTCGCTAATATGACAAAAAGGACTAAAATGACACTTTTTGAAGAGTTAAGGGACCAATATGAAACTTTTTAAAATTAAAGGACCAACATGAATTCCGAGAATAATATATGGGACCAAAAAGAATATTTTGCCTAATTTTTATATTGGATCAAATTATATAGTTTTTTTTAACACTTTAAATGAATTTTCTATTAATAAATGGTATGATTGATTCTCTTGAATTAGTCGTTTGAATTAGTCGTTTGTAAGACGAAATACCAAAATTTTTCTAAAATAAAATAAAATCCTTCAGGTAGATCTACTTCCTCCATAAAGTTTAACTGTTGTCCTCCACATCCCCATTGAATCCCCAACCTATACACATATATGACTTAACATGAGCAACTCCTTCTGCCATACTTTTTACCTTTTATGGCACACTGACACTCCCCATTAAAATCTATCCTACATAATCAATACAAACCGCAGGAAAGTAGGTAAACTCCCTCACCAATTCATTTACTCCAGTCCTATTCATTATCATAAACCATTGGGTCCTATACAAAGCCATTCTGATAAAGAGCAAGAAATTCATGTGGCCATATCAATTTCTTCGGTCTCCATAAATTGGAATCTGCATGTGAAGGCAGCTCATAGTAATAATTACGATAGTACCTCGTAATAGGACACGTGGATCGCGACTAATTAATTTTTGTCGAGTTTAGATTCCATGCAGACATGTTAGAACCGTCTGATCTTGATCTAACGATTATGGTTATGTTGCTGACTGCGTGAATACAGAAAAATATGGAGTTTCCTAACATTGTTCCATGCAGATGGAGCTGTAGACATAAATGTTGCATCTTGTTTTGATCGATGTGCCTCACCTGATCAAGCAGTTCATGTATCAATGATATCATATACAAAAATAATCATGAATATACATCAAATATTTGCCAAATTTGGTGGTTCTTGAGAGTATCTGTGTCGGTTTAGTTAGTTTAAAGTGATTAATATAATGTGAAGTTTAAATATTTATGGTTATTAAAACATCTGTTTTGCTTAAAATTTATATATTATATTTATATTTGATTTAATAACTAATAGTTGATATTATTTACTTAAAATGATCGATTATTTACTTTAAAAGAATATATATTGATACCATCAAAGGTCAAGATCACCATAGTAGGGTTTTTGTTAAAAAAGAAAATAAAAAATGTCTCCAAAAATAAAATTTAGACTATAATTATAAGCAAATTTTATCATTTTAGGTTAATTAAATAATTAATGTATCTGATTTTTTTGTGTAAATCAGATACATTAATTACTCAATGAACCTTAAAAGACAATTTTTGCTTATAATTATGGCCGAAGGAAGTATAAGATTATAAGAATTTAATGGTTATGCTCTAATCCAATAAAATTTCATGATTCAGTCAAATCATACAATCAACTTAAAAATTACAATTTGTTTTGAGGAAATACAAGGTACTAATTAATTGATAATGTAAAATTAACCTACATTATCGGTAGAGCTGTCAAAGTGGGCTCGGCCCATAAGCCCAACAATTTAGCGCGGGTTAGGCCGCAAAATATCTTAAAAAAAATACGACCCTGCCTTTTTGGGTCAACCCATCGGACCTATGTTTTTCATGGCTAGGCTAGGCCGGGCCAAACGGGCTTCGGGCTTGCCCATTAAAAAAATATTTTGTTAAATTTTGGGAAAAAAAAGATTGAGATAAGATATAATTGCATAAATCTGTTTTCAAGTGATAAAGAAAAGTTAAAGAGGATGAAGATATATTTTTAAGATGATGTGTTTAAAGAAATGGTTCTAAGATGAAGAGAAAATTTGATAAGTATTGGTGATAATATTAAGTTTTTTTGTACTTTTACATGGACGTTTTTGTGGTATTCATAAATATTCATGAATAAATATTTTAAATATCAATTACATATGTTTATGCTTACTCTCTACTTATATTATGTTGCATTCATCGATTACATCCTTTTTATAAAATTAAAACTATAATATTGAAATACGGGCCATGTTGGCCCATCGAGCTGCACGAGCCTTTGAGAAATGGGTCAGACTCATTTTATGTAGCTCATTAAGCAATCGGATTGGGCCGGACTAGCCCATTTAAACATATTAGCCCACCAGACTGACAGTTCTAATTATCGGGGTATATTTTTTCTCTAGCGTATTTCGTACAATATTAAATATATCTCTATAATTTATAAAGTTGTAGATCTTTTCTTCATATTTTATTTTACAATTTTAGTATATATATATTTTAAAAAGTTTATGATTTTAGTGAAAGTCGTCTCAAAGTTTTGTAAGTCTTATCATTATTATTTTATGTAAATTAAATAAGTCTAAAATGAAAAAATAAAAAAGATATTTTATTTTATTAATGTTTAATCGAGACAAATATTTTATAAAAATATATATAATTATGAATAAGTTGTGATAAATTTTAAACCATGTGTGATAATTCTTATGCACATCTTTAAAGACAATCCTGATTTTAATTTATTTGAATTAATTAAAAATATTAGTCTTTTTCATGAGAAAACTTATAACAAAATTTATAAATTTATATTGTTGACATTGAAAATTTATTTAAACCTTTCATATATTATGTTGTTTGGTATTATTGTAGTCTGATTTATATTTTATTAATAATTATATATATTTTTTTATTTTATTCATTTAAGACTTGTTATAAAAAGTAATTTTAAAACTCCACTTATGTTGAACCGACAGTAGCACATCAAGATTATATATGTGATTGAATTAGAATTGCAATTATGATCATAATCTTATTCGACAAAAAAAAAATTCCAAAATATCAAGGAACATAATTAGCCCATAATCACAATTTAAAACCTTGAGTATAAATTGTGTAGGTCCAAAACCAATATTCTATGAATCAAAAGCTATCATCCACAACCACAAAAATCATAATTTACTCAAAATTTAATTCAGCCTTGCTTTCAAATTTAATTGAAATGGTCCAAAAACAGAGTAAAATAAATATAAAGAAATGGTCCAAAAACAGCTAGGCAAAGAAAATGTAAACGTTTTTAACTAAAAAGTATGATCTAGTTTTAGTTAATACCATTTATTGTCAATAACCAATTTGCAAATGTAACCCTACATTTTGCAAAATTAAACTTATTTTATTATCAAATTTTAGTTTCTAAAATAAATTAAAATTTTATTTAAAAAATTTGGATCACTTGATCGTAACAAAATATTTATCAATCTCACGTTGTGACTTTGTGAATATATAAGTTTTACTAATGATCAAAGTTTTAAATACAATCACATATAAATTTTTGCAATTTTAATCGATATAAGTGTTACAATACTGATAGCAGTGTTGTAATTTGAATTAATCAACATTTATTTTTCACTATAAAAAATGATGAATTACGGTATCGGTATCAGTATCAAAATCTTTCAGTACTATTATGAGTCCATGTACACTATATGCATATAAAAAGATATGCAACCTTTGATAAGTCCATTTATATTTCCCATACTTACTAGATCCAAAAACCATCTCCAAATTTTTCTTTCTTCTCACTCTCACCAATATTTCAAATCAAACAAAAATGTTCAACTCCACTTGTGAGAAAAGTGTTCTTCAAATCAAACAAGATGACAAGTTTTTCTCTAGACTACTTTCAAAGGAAAATTCCATCTCTAACCCATCTTTTAGAGTTTCTGTTGCAGTTCCATTTGTTTGGGAATCTCAACCCGGAACTCCAAAACACACATTCTCTAAAGACACAATTCCCCCTCTCACACCTCCACCTTCTTATTTCAACAATGCAAACAAAAAGAATGAGAAAAAACACTCTAAATCATCCAAACTCTTTTCGGCATTTCTTCAAAAAATAAGCTTCAAGAAAATCAATTGGTCATCGTCTCCCTCGTCGTCGCCTTCTTCATTGTCAACGGATTCTGCCAAAATTACGTCCGCGACCACGAGGGTGAGTAGGAGGAGATTCTTAAGCGGTGGATCGTCTTTTGATTTTAGGGGTGTAAGTGAAGATGATGGCAATGGTTCACCGGTTTCTACTTTGTGTTTTGGAATTCATCGTTCGGCTAGCTCGAACAGTGGCTTCCAAAATATCTACAAGAGGCGCGTAAGGTAAACAAGATTTGTTGTTGTGTAGTTTCCGCACTGGAAAATGAAAGCATGTTCAATATTCGATGTAAGTTAAAATGTGACACCAACATGTTTAGTGTCTGTATTGTGTCTGGTATCTGTACGAAAGATGTACGAAAGATATAGTTTAATCTTAGTTCTGAGTTGAACAAAAGATTTTTGCTATAGGTTTTCTTCATGTTTATAAGGAAATAAAAATTTTAAAAAAGTTTGAACCATCAAGAAGATAAAAATCTGAAAAATGAAGTAGGTCTTTAATTTTGTTGCTATGTCTTAGAGACACAAAATTTGAGATCAATTGTATAAATTTGGTATGTAATTTTTGCTTGTAATTCAATTTTTTTTAGTTCTGTTATTTTTCTATGTTAGATTTGGTTCTGATTTTGCTCCTCTCAAAAACAAGCTTATTTCTAAGGTATAAGTGAATCGTCTATTATTTTGTAATTAGGATGTCATGTGCTAGGAGAGAGTATTGCCCAACCTCTTGTTGTTATTGCAGCTGTGATCATGCGAAATAGATTGAGAGAGCTTTTAGTAGTAAAAAAGTTTGTTTTTGCTATTTCTCAAATGCTGAATTTAAGATGAATTTTATGTTTTTTTATTGTGCATTCAACTTTTTGTTATTTTTTTACAAGCCAACTTCTTGTTATTATTTAGAGTCTATTTATAGGAGAAATTCACACATGTCAAGTGTTCAGAGTAGGATTTTATCTTAGTAGGGTAAATTACAGTTCAATCTCCGCAATTGTGATTGGAAGGAGGTTAAACTATTTGATGCCAGAACTAATTTCGGAATCGGATTAGTCGGTCCAGTATGCCAAGATATTGGTGGTAAAACAAAAAAAAATTACATGTTCGGCCGCATTAAAATTGCATGATTAGGCAACTTCACTCATATTTTATCAAATATTTTCTTCAAAGCTCAATTTAATTCTAATGTAATGAAAATTCAATCCGCAATAATTACAATGCGCAACGCAACTATTACCACAGTCGCAACACCCACAATCACATCTGCGACTAAAATCCAAATTTAAAATTATATTTGAGATAATGCTATTACGATTTCGAACTTATGCTTCAATATATTAAATATTAATGGTATTTTTACCATTTGAATTGTAGCCCTTCTTTACTTGGGGAGAAAGGGAAAATTATCTTAAGTTATAATTTTGTCTTTTTATGCAATAGACTACTCCCTCTGGTCTCATATATAAGCAAACATTTAATTTTTAGATTCATTCAACAATCAATGTATTTAGTCTATTATTAGACTAAATACATTGATTGTTGAATGAATCTAAAAATTAAATGTTTGCTTATATATGAGACCGGAGGGAGTATTCTATAGGGTATCTCTGCTTTGTTTCTTAATGGTGTTATTTATTGCAAAGAGCAAGATCGGGTGGAAATTAATTTTTGTTGGGAACACAAAGATAGCCCAAACCCAAGTTACAATCATGTGATCAATTTTTCCTAAATGGTTTGCTACATTTGGAATCATATTGAAGTTAATCTCATATTACAGTGAGTGCCCTTAATGGTTTTCTATTATGTGTATTTTAATTAAAGAAAAATTATGAATTCACAAAGTAGCTTTTGGTTTAACACTTCTTTTTGAAGGCTCATACTTTCAATTAATGCAATAATTAAGCAAATAAATCATTTTTTGGTCTAAATTATAAACATTTTTTAGTCTAAATTATAAACATTTTTTTATATTAATTTCAATCCCATAAAATTTAGTGCCAAGCTTTTAATATGATTCAACAGGTTATTACTAAAATAAAAACATGCTTCCAGCTAATCTGTCGGTAGAAGCTTTTAATAAAGATAGTTAACAGTGAGTGGCTTCATCTTGTCCCCATAACACGTGCATATGGACCACAAATTGTGTAGTTTTTCAGACACAAAAATCAATGTGCACAATATTTTCTTTAAATATACAGGAAAACATAATTAAATTGCATTGTTAGATATTTATTGCATTCAAAAAATTTGATGTCAAATCATTAATCTCAATTTTAGATTTTTCTTTAATTATTTTTTACAAATAATAAAAATAGGCTTAAATGCATTTTTGGTCCCTCTAAATTAGCGAGTTTTTTATTTTCGTCTCTGTAAGTTATTTTTTTTTGTTTGAGTCCCTATATTTCACTTTCGCGTTCGTTTTAGTCCCTAAAATTAAAATTCGCAAGAAATTTCGCAGGAAAATCCGCAGGAAACCTGCAGATTTTCCTGCGGATTTAGGCTTTAGGGACTAAACATCAAGCAAAAAGTAAGATATAAGGACTCAAATAAAAAAAAATAATTTACAGAGACGAAAATCAAAAACTCGCTAACTTACAGAAACCAAAAATGCATTTAAGCCATAAAAATATGAGAAATAATGAAACATACTCCCTCTGTCCCAAATTATAAGAGAAAATTACTTTTTAGATTCATTGAAGAATTAATGTTTCTGGTCAATATATAGACCAGATACATTAATTCTTTAATGAATCTAAAAAGTGATTTTCTCTTATAATTTGGGACGGAGGGAGTATATTCTTAGTCAGTTGAAGATAAGTCAACAATATCATGATTTTTGAAAGCAAGACTAACTAATTGAAACTATGTTTTCATACCAAGCCAAAAATTCTACCGTTTTAAAAGCTATCTCAATTGTGTGAATAATCCCCTTGAGCTCTACTTGAAAAGTAATAGATATTGTTATATTTTGAGCAAAACAGTCTACAACAATAACATTGCAACATTTCTTAAATGTAATAGTGAAGATGAGATAGTAACTAATATGGAGAGTAGAATCATCACAGAAAATAACTCACTCTAAGTTAGTCATCATATAGTTATTAGTTAGTTACATGTTATATGCTATATAAACAAGCTCATATCCATGTAATTTATTAAGATTTGAGCAATAACAATTCACTTTTTCATCCTTCTTTGGTTGCTTTCAATTCTTTTCTATATTTTAGCTTGTGTTTTAACACGGTATCATTGACCTGGGTTAAACTCATCCTTCTCCGTTATGATTAAGCTCATCAATCTCCAATTTTCATTCATCTTCCTCCTTTTCATCTTGTTCATTTTTACTGAAGTCACCATGTCTATCACTAGCTCTACAAGCAGCATCAATGGCTGATCTTCTTTTCACGCCAATAAAAAAGGCTATCAAACTGACTATCCTGATCCATATTTCATGCATCCTAATGAAAATCCAGCTTTAGTTATTATTTCTCTTATTTCCTCAAGCAACAAATACCCTTCCTGGTCGCGTTCCATGACTATTGTGCTAAGATCCAAGAACAAACTACACTCATCAATGACACTTTTCCTCGACCACCCGATCATGATCACAACTAAATTGTTTGAGACTGGTGCAACACCATGATCACGTCATGGATCAACAATTATGTAGAAACATAAATTGAACAAAGTAACTTATATGTGGATAATGCTACTGAAATGTGGATCGAATTAAAGGATCAATTTTATCAAGGAGACGTTTTCAGAATTTATGATATCCCTAAAGAAATTTGCACTCTGAAACAAGGTGATTCTTCTATCTCTTCCCATTATACCAAGATCAAGAAATTGTGCCAACACTACAACACGGAAGACAAACAAGAGCGCTTTTTTTGGCCTTTAACAGCGCTTTAAAGCGCTGCCAAAGCCAGCGCTGGCGTAGGTTACGAAAGCGCTTTTAAAAGCGCTCTGGTAGACCCCCCCTATAAGAGCGCTTTTTCCAGAAAAAGCGCTCTGGTAGACCCCCCTATAAGAGCGCATTTTACAGAAAGCGCTTTGGTAGACCCCCCTATAAGAGCGCTTTTTCTGGAAAAAGCGCTCTGGTAGACCCCCTATAAGAGCGCTTTTGCTGGAAAAAGCGCTCTGGTAGCCCCCCTACTAGAGCGCTTTTCCAAAAGCGCTTTGGTAGGTTGCGTTTTTTTTTTCTTTTTTTTTAATCTTTGGCAGCGCTTTTTGTAACAAAGCGCTTTCGTATGTGGACCTTTAAGAGCGCTTTTTAAAAGCGCTGTCGTTGCTAAATGAGATATTTTAAAGTGCAGCCTATAATTTCAGCATCCCAGATCGACCTGTAACATTTTCGACATGTAATATATTTTCAACCTGTAATATTTTCGACCTGTAATATATTTTCGACGATATATTTTCAACCATAGGTAGGACTATATATATACTAATATAATATCATTATAATATCCAAAATTATATATATACATCATTATGTCAATCAAACTAAATCTCTAACATCAACAATATTATACTTCAAATATTAATTGGCAACAATATGAACAAAGTTAGTAACCATATATCCTAGAGTACTATAATATTCTCTTCAAATCGACACAAATCTTACTACATGAATAGCTGATGAATATAAAATTGACACAATTCCTCTTTGATTTCTTCCAACTTAAGTTTCATGTAAGAAGCAGCACGGAATTCGTCAAAGTACCACAGAATAAAAACATAATATGAATGATTTAGTTAAATGTAATAAATTATAAGAAGTTATCTAATTAAGTTATAAATCCATACCGTGATTGGAATCTCTAATTGATTCTTTTGAAGGATTTCTTTCATAAACCTCAAAACAAAGTATCCGCATTTTGAACTGTTCCGCTGTATCAGACAGTACATAGAAAAACAAATAAGATTTTATAGTTGTCTTGTTTTATCAAGTAGCATAAATATTATAAGCAAAATTGTGAAAAATAATGTACCTGCACTTTGATCCAAGTAATGTTGTTTGATTTAGTCTGGGATACCTGTGCGTCTCGTTGACTTCGGAATACTTGTATTGATCTAACAAAAATATAAAAGCATATATTTAGATCAATCTCACAAATAATTAAATATATAAATATACAAGAATATTTAGAACGATCCCACTTACAAATCAATAATTTCCTTCATAGCCGGATAATTGCTCCACTCACCATCTACCGAATTCAGAAAATATACAACTTCTCTTATCGGGTTGATAGCAAGCAACAACCAGTGTACTCTATAAATTAAAACAATAGGTTATATGAAAATTTTGCTACGCAAAAGAAACAAAGATTAAATGAACCAAGAATGAGAAACTAACCCTACTGGTCGGGTATTATACGCCCAAAGAATCAGACTTTCTGTATTGCCGGATGACATGAATCTATCGACTAAGCGCTGTCTACCTGATTCCGGTTCCAAAGCAATTGTCATTCCGCTGCAATGGGCGGAAGACACGAAACGGAATCTGTTTGACAATGCAGTCCCGTGCAACACTCTGTCATGCAACAACCTTAAATAAAAACATTATAAACATATTAGCGGATGAGTGAATAACCGGATGTATGAGTGCATATTAATGTATATTACCGGATGAGTGAAAAACATAATAAACATAATGTGTAAATAAATTGTTTGACTAATTAAATAATATATCGGATGAGTGAATATTACCGGATGTACGAGTGCATATTAGCGACGCCTAGTTGTTCTTGCGTAAAAATCTCTTCCAAGTCATCTATTCCAATATGTGACATGAATTCAACACCAAAGATACCTTCCTCCATATTGATTTGACGGAGAGCACCTTCCTTCAAATCGGACATATCAACAAGTGTTCCGAGCGTCGTCCGGTATCGAGGCACAAAAGCACCACCTTTTTTTGCCGCTTGCTTCGGAGGACCCTTAGGTGGTACGCTACGAACGACCTGTGTCACTTGTTGTGACCCCCGAGCAGATGCCTAAAAATCATATAACGATTGATAAAATATAAAATCATGCAGTTTTAGATTCAAATTATATATTAACACCTTAAATGTACCTCTTTTAGTGATGCAACAGACTCCTCCTCCTGTAAAATCCCTTTGCCCTTAATTGCGGGTTTTGTAGGAGCAGTCTAAAATTAAAATGTAAAAAATAATTAACGTAACGGTGCAGAATTGACATTCGAAAACTAAATGATTCATAATGGTTTTGAATATACCTCATCACCAATGATAATGAGCTCCGAGGGCCATGCAACAAATGACCCTATTGCATCTCGCATCAATGTTGTCTCTGAGACCATGTCAGGTACCGGTAGCACCGCATCATGATCTAATAAAACATCAACTGATACTTTCAGGTATCCATCCGGGAGCGGTCTATGGTGAAGTAAATCTCCCACAGTGTTGTGCACTTTTCCCTTGCCAACTAGGCGATAATACGGTGACGATAAGTATAGTTGGCAAGAAGAAATGCCCTAAACCAATAGTAAATATAAAGTCATTATCGTTAATAAAATAGAACAATTTGTAAGGAAAAGAAATTTATAATTACCTCGGGAAGTTTTCTTTGACAGTTGAAACTAGCTTTATCACTAGTTTCTTTCACCGACGCAGTATTGCACTTTTCTCTCATATACATATCTTTATCTCTTTGCAATTCAGAGACTTGTGCTTGCAATTCCTGTAATTTTTGCAACACTTCTTGATTGGTAGGATTTCTTCTCCTAGGATGCTTGTAAAAAGAGGTTGGAGTCACACCATGACCCTTACCCCTCACCCGACCGGGATACTCGGGAGCATCTAGTGCTCTACTAATTACGCTCCTATCATCCTGGTCCTCACCGGTGGACACCGATTGCGACAAGGTCTCCTGTAATTCATTTACATTTCAATAATTATTAGTGGAGATAAAAAATCATTTATATATTAAAAAACATTTGATTTAATTAAAGACACAGTATTATACTTACACATTCAGTATAAACTCTCTGAACATCGGGATCGACAGCTTGATTCTTGCCCACACGAGCTTCCTTCCACAACACATGTATAGGAAGTGAAGTTTCCTCACTTTTAGTCTCCTCTAACTATGCATTGACACAAATGATAAAATTGTCAAATAAAACACATTTAGACAATTAATTAAAACGCATTTCTATTTACTTACAATTTTATCCTCTAAGCGTGCATATCCTAAATGCCCTTTTTTGTATGGATACGCGGGTTTTGATGCTCTCGCACTATTTGTGACACTCCTTTTCCGAAAATCTTCATCTCTTTGATTTACAAACTCAACCCAATCTTTTTCATCAATGAAGATCTCATACTTTTTTGGCCGTCCCGGTGCCTCTTCAAGAAAGTTTCCATCTTTATCCTTAAGATAGGTGTTTGTCAAAAAAGCTTTCCACCCTCTATATCTTTTTCCGGCCAAACTAAGTATGTAGCGTCTACGCTCATCTGGTATCTCAAAAGTCCTCTGCAAAAAAACATACGCATAGTGTGTTAGTATAAGTAATTTAAACAATTTATCGTCAAGATAATAACAACAACCATATATGATATATACCTGAAGCTCGTCCCAAATCGCTTTTTTTTTTCCGCATCCAACTCTTCGCTTTTCAGATTCCATTTAGCTACGGAGACTGGAATATGCATATGGACAAGTGTACCAATATAGCTTGTCAACTTTGCAGAATTAGGACCAATTGGTTGGTTTTCAGAATTCCATTCCAAATGGTATACTAATCCTTGGTCTCTATGTCGAATGATTCCCTTCATAATGGTGATGCCTCGTGCAACTTCTTTTGCTTCAATATCAGGTGGAGCATTTGTATCCGGAACATCTCTTTCTTGAGCATCTCTTTCTTATGAGTTTTCTTGTGAGTTTTCAGGTGGAGCATCTCTATCCGGAGCCATTGAACCTGTATCAAACAAACTAAAGCACATTAGTACACTATTAATAAGCTAACAATCTATACAAGTCAAATGGAAGTCAAACCATGCATGTACAAGTAAATCAGAAACGAAATCGGTACAAATTAAAATAAGCGTCAAAAAAGAAAGTTGTCAGAATTGAACGAAATTTACATGGCTATGGTAAAACGTCCCCACGGACTCAAAAATAAAGTCGGTTTTCCGAAATTCAGACCCTAAGCCCGACTTTTGATTACGGGCAGAAGCAAAACCGATAAAAAAACAGTCCCGAAATGTAAAGATAAGTGCATGAGCAGCTCCGGAATCGTCAAAATAGTATAGTTACATGTAAAGGAGTCGACAAACGGATACATGGTTCAAAAGTTATGTACAAAACGAGAATATGCACCAAAATTGAATAAGTACTATACTATTGAATAAAACAATCGGTACAAATTGAATAAAGCAAATTAGTCGGAATATGTATACTATTACCTTTATCACTAACGTCTCTTTCTTTTCTTGGTAGGATTGTGTTCTACGCGTCTCTTAACAACGCGGACGGTTGGATTGATCCAAATACCCTCATTATGATGATTTCTAATACAAGATTCATTCTCATTTTGATCGTTTCTTGTACAAGATTCAATGCCAACACCAATATCACCTTGATCTTCAATGTTTTCATCAACTATTTTGTTAGATAAAAGCACTATAGACCATTTCGTACTTGTCGGATCATTGACATAGAACACTTGTTTAGCTTGAGAGGCTAGAATGAAAGGCTCATCTTTGTACCCTACCCTATTGAGATCCACTTGCAAAAATCCTGACTTATCCATTCGTATGCCACTATTATTTTCAACCCACTTGCAACCAAATACAGGAATCTGAAACTTCGCGTAATCAAACACCAAAATGCGCTCGATAACCCCAAAATATGACAAATTTGCAAATTTCGGATTTAAGTCATTCGCACTTGATATGTGCATTGCTTCAGCTACCAAGGTAACACCACTATTTTGCATAGTACTTTTATCATCCTGTTCTTTGGTATAAAATGTGTATCCATTAATTGCGTATGCGCTATAAGAAAACACAATTACACTTGGACCATAGGCTAAACATCTCAACCTTTCTGTTACTGAAGCAGGATCTGAACGATACTTTGAATAAATATGATCCCTAAACCACGGTATGAAACTTCGATTGTGCTCTCGTACTATCCAGTTCTCATTTCTATTTGGATTTAAATCTCGGAGAACAACCTTGTGCATTTCAACATACGGCTCAACCTCAATCTCATTGTGCAGAACATACAAGTGCGCTTGATCTCGTTCAACCATTGATACTGTCACAACTTTATTTCCAATTAGCCTTTTTCCTTCTTTTTTTTCGACAATATGAGATTTAGGGAGTCCAATTGACTGAACATTTGACAGATATTCAGTACAAAACTCAACTGCTTCTTCAACAACGTATCGTTCGGCAATACAACCTTCCGGTCGACTTCTATTTTTCACGTACCCTTTTAATATTTTCATATAATGTTCAGCAGGGTACATCCATCTCATATAAGCTGGTCCGCACAATTGTGTCTCTTTCACAAGATGAACGACTAGATGAACCATTATGTCAAAAAACGAGGGAGGAAAATACATTTCAAGATCACATAAAGTAACAACTATCTCTTTTTGCAATGTTGGTAAGATCGCGGGATCGACCACCTTACTGCAAATTGACCTGAAGAAGAAACACAGCTTAGTTATTGTGCTTCTTACTTTTTCTGGCAGAATAGAACGTATACCTATTGGTAAAAAATGTTCCATTATAACATGGCAATCATGCGTCTTCAAACTCTTTAACTTGAGGTCTTTCATGGACACAAGTCTTCTAATATCTGAAGAGTAGCCTTCTGGAACTTTAACTTCACTGAGGAACTTACACAATGTTTTCTTCTCCTTTCTAGATAGAGTGTATACAGCAGGTGGCAGATATGTTCGTCTTCCTTTCGTCACGGGTCCCAATTCAGTTCTCATTCCCATGTTTACCATGTCCTTCCTTATGTTAAGGCCATCCTTAGACTTTCCTTGTATATTGAGTAACGTACCTATGACGTTGTCAAATACATTTTTTTCAATATGCATAACATCCAGGAAATGTCTCACGTACAACGACTTCCAATATGGAAGTTCAAAAAAAATTGACTTCTTCTTCCACCCACCCTTGACAAGTGAATGTGCAAAAGGCTTGCCAAACTGAGTGCTCATATCTTTCACCTTTTCAAAAATTTGATCACCTGACAAAAAAGGCGGGGCTGTACGATGTTCGGCCTTTCCATTGAATGCTTTTATCCACCCACGGTAGTGATGATTAGAATTTAAGAATCTACGATGGCCGAGAAAGACATTCTTCTGACAAAGCTCCAATCGTGTCATATCGGTTTCATCTTCACAAACAAGACACGCCTTTTGACCTTTATTGCTGTACCCGGATAGATTTCCGTATGCTGGAAAATCATTAATTGTTCCAAACAACATCGCCCTCAAGTTGAAACTTTCCTTCCTATACCCATCGTAAACCTCCACACCGTTCTCCCACAAAAACTTTAAATCTTCGATTAAGGGTGCCAAGTATATGTCTATGTCATTCCCTGGTTGTTTAGGCCCAGAAATTAGCATAGATAACATCATGTACTTACGCTTCATACATAGCCACAGAGGTAGGTTATAAATCATAAGAATCATAGGCCATGTGCTATGCGAGATACTTTGAATACCATGCGGGTTCATTCCATCAGTAGACAATGACAAGCGAAGGTTTCTTGCTTCTTTTCCAAATTCAGGATAATCAGTATCAACTTTCATCCATTGTGGTGAGTCTACCGGATGTCGCAACTTTCCATCAATAATTCTTTCATCTGCATGCCAAGTCAAGTGTCTTGAATCGGTCTCACTACGATACATGCGTCTAAATCTCGGAATTATAGGAAAATACCATAAGACTTTGGCAGGAGACAACTTTTTCTTATATCGAGGGGCACCGCATTTAGGACACTCATTCAACGCTGCATACTCGTTTTGAAACAAAACGCAATCGTTTGGACATGCATGTATCTTATCATAGCTCATGCCAATAGAGGACAACATCTTTTTGGCTTCATACGTTCGATTGGGAAGAACATTATCCTTTGGTAGCATATCTTTCATAAGGGCTAATAACTCTGCGAATCTTTTATCCGACCATCCATTGTCCGCCTTTAAGTTGTACAACTTTAACACCGCAGACAATCTCGTGAATTTTGAACAACCATCATACAACGGTTTCTCTGCATCGCTTACCAACCTCTCAAACATTTTGGGATAATCCTCAAGATCTTCTTCAAGCGCTTCTGTAATCTCTTCGACTCGATCGCAATCGTATGTGTCTGTGCAATCGTCATTTGAAGCATACTTCCTATTACACCTCGACTAAACATTCCTGTTACTTTTCTCACCATGCATTGTCCAACATGTATAACTTCTATCAATTCCAAACCGTAGTAAATGGGATGCCAACTTATTCCCGTCAACCTTACCCCCATAACAGCAACCCAAGCAAGGATACGGCATTCGAATCGGGTCTTCGGAGTGCGCAACCGCAAACTCAACGAATTTCCATACCCCTTTCTCGTACTCTTTCGACAATCGGTTTAAATTCATCCATGTTTTATCCATGTCTTAATTAAGCTAAACAAATGCTTCTTGGTTTCTCTATCAGGTACTAAGGAATTCTGTCAAGATAATAAATAGCTATCATCATTATGTCTTGATCAGAATACCTAATGAGATCTTATAAAGTGTGAATAATAGAATGCCTAATCAGAATACCTAATCAGAATACCCGATTTCTTAAAGAAGACATTACCTTATTTCAAGGTAATATAAGTCCACAAACCAAAAAACTGGTTGAGAGACACTAAATTGATATTAAATAGAACCATAAACAATAAACTATAAGCAGAAAATAACAAACTATAAGCAAGAAGAAAGGGATAGTAACCTGAGTTAGACTTGATGTGGGAGATGGGTAGGTTTGAATCGACGTTGTACAAGTAGAAACCAGAGACTTGAAAGTAACTGTAAAATTAAACACACACACATGATGCAGTTAAATACAAATATCATAAAAGTGAAGGAACTATATGCAAACTGTAGCACAAACTACAATGATTTTAGAAGTAGAAACCAGAGACTTCAAAGTAACTGTAAAAGTAACTGAACCAATGATTTTGACAGAATATTCATAATAAAATCAAACAAAACTTTCATGGAACACCAAAAAAAAATCGGAAAAAGATGTACAAATACAAATTAAAATTTGAAAACCACCACACCCAACCCTTATGCCATTGTTAAAACAGAAGCAAAGCTATATTAGAATCCAAGGCAAAAGCAATCTCAAACAGTATATACAATTTATAGAATAGATTAAGAATAACACCTCCAAAACTTTAGGCTTTTTAGTTCCTTCTACAATCATTATTGAGAGCTAAGTAGAAAAAATAAAATAAAAAAGATAGAGATAGTTTACATTATACAAACATAAACTACACTTTAAAGGAGTAGCGACGCAGCTTATTGCTTGTTTGCCTGCTAATTTTCTGCTGTATAATGTTGATTATATATTTAAAAGCATGAACATAATCATGGGATTAATTTAATAATCCAATTAGGTTTGAATTAACACAAGCATAGTTCAAAAGTAGCTAAACAATACATAAAGCCAGATTCTAATGTATCACTTGCAATTAGGGAAACAGAACAGAGAAACCAAAATTTTCAAAACTGATACAAATTTCAGGAATGTCATAGGTAGGAAACTATTAATCACCTGTTTAAAAATTTGATTTTCAAACCAACCAGAGATTTGTCACAAACAGTAATAAATATTCAAATTTCAACAATGGAAATTAGAAAACGATTGCATTCATCCATACTAAACAAACCTAGCTGAGAGGAATAGTATCGATAGATAGATAGATATAGAGGAGGGCGGTGGCTAGCTTAGAAAACGATTGCATTCATCTTTCAAATGTCAAAAACAGAACTATAAATCGTGTACCTTCGTCTTCTCTTCGTATTCGTTTTCTGGGCAGGGTTTGTTCTTCGTCTAGCTTCGAATTCGTTTTCTGGGCAGGGTTTGTTCTTCGTTCTAGCTTCGTCTTCTCTTCGTATTTGTTTTTCTGGGCGGTTTTGAGCATGAGATACGGTTTTGAGGAGTTTTTATGGAGTTTTTATGGAGTTCTTCGTAGATGGCAGCGATGGTTCTTTGTTTCTTTGTTCTGGGCAGCGATGGCAGTGAAAGAAGAATTAGGGATTATGAAACAACTATTATTTTGATTTTAAAAATTTTAATTAACGAAACAGCTATGAAAGCGCTTTTAGAAAGCGCTCTGGTAGCCCTGCCTTTACCAGCGCTTTTTAGGATAAAAGCGCTTTCGTACCCCCCTTTAAGAGCGCTTCTGAAAGCGCTTTCATAAGCCACCTATAAGAGCGCTTTTTGAAAGCGCTTTCGTACCCCCCCTATAAGAGCGCTTTTCGAAAGCGCTTTCGTACCCCCCCCTTTAAGAGCGCTTTTTTTGCGTGTTTTTTTATTTTGTTTTTAGCGAAACCTATGCCAGCGCTTTCTCCTAAAAGCGCTTTAGTAGGGGTGCTGCTAAAAGACAAATTTGGCATAGTGCAAGAATTGGACAATTTTGTTTAATTCATGATTATTCTTGTGATTCCACTTGTCATGCCATCCCCAAAATTCGTGCTTACAAAGACGGTGATCAAGATAATTATCCATTTTCTGAAAGGTTTGAATGATCAATACTTAGCAGTTAGATCACAAATCATGTTAATGTATCCCTTCCCTAATATATGCAAAGTTTATTCCTTACTTTTCCAACAAGAAAGGCAAGCCATTATACCCCTTGATGAATCAAAAGTGTTAGCGCTCCCCAATTCCAGCCAAAACCAACTTTTTTATTTCAAACCCTACACCAATTCTCGAGGTAGAGGTACCACTAGACGTGGTAGATCCTTTTGTTGTAGAGATCAAGGAAGGCGGGTCTTCACTCATTATGGCATAACTAATCATATAGTCGATTCTTGGTTCAAAAAGCATGGGTATCCTTCTCATTGCAAGCAAGATGGTGCAATTAACCAATAGGAAATCATGTCAGATAAATATGAGGAGAGTCTGACTGAGTTCATTGAAGAAAATGAACAAGATTATAATTCTCCAGCCTTTACACTAGAACAACACAAAGCTTTGTTGGCACTACTTCAATGAACATCTCAAACATTGAAAGGGTCTGTTGATCAAACTCTGATAAAACAAATTCTGCTGATCAAAATGTTCTGAGAGATCAAGTGTTGCTAACAATCTTCCAACATTGTGAAGGGTATGATAGATCAAGCTTTGATAACGAAACTGTATGATGATTAGAAGGTTTTTAAGAAGAAAGAATGTCTGATAAAGCTAACTCTGATAAATCTCTTCCATATTCTTAAATCAGAATTCTAGACTATGGCAATCAAGCTCAGAAAACCCTATTTTTATGAAAAAGTCTGAAGTTTTAGATTCAGGGGGAGTTTGTTTAACTCAGGTGGAGTTTTCCAGACAATACTCAAATATCCCTTCCTTATAAAATCTGTAAGTCTTTGACTCAGGGGGAGCTTGTACATCTCACGGGGAGTTTTCTCTATCTAAACTCTGATTTGTTTATTTTTTGTGTGATATTACCTTTAAAAATTATACATCAAAATATATGGTTTTGTTATCATAAAAAAGGAGGAGACTGTTATAAGAAGATTTGGTTATGCACTCCATCTCTAAGTTTTGATGATAACAACACATATTTTATATGTAAACAATTTTGTTTCTAACGGTTTCTCAAGTGTGAAGATTAGAAATTCATTTTGATTTAGGACTGTTGTCAAAAGAATCATCAAAAATATGCTTGGCACGTCGAAAAGACTATTCACATCCTTCTTGAAGAAACATCAGTTGTATTGAAGAAAGCTGAATGTTAACTTGAAAGAGGATCTATTGTGTACTTTTCAATAAGTTATTGCTTCAGAAGTCTCAAGTATCTCCAGAAGAAATAAGAAGATGATTGCTCAAAGATCAGAAAACAAGTCTACATCAGATACAAGTTTTTTCTTCAAAAGATCAGATGTCAATATGTGCTCGTCAGAAGAGCTGTTGCTTCTAACTCTGATGACATAGTTAAGATCAGCTGATAAATGTCAATATCAACTGATAAAGGTCAAGATCAGAAATGCGGAATAGTTGTCATGAATCTAAGTTCATATATTATGAACGGTCTTTAGAAAAGTTGTTGCTTTATATATCTGAAAACATTGTTCTAATTTAGAAAGACTCTAACACTATGGCACGGAACCTTATCTAGATTCTTTCACTCTCTTCAAATCAGATATCTTACATATCCTCTAAATATTCTTAAGTCTCGGATAAGAAGTCATGTGTTGTATTTTAGAAAAGTTGTTGCTAGTATTTCTGAAAGACAAGGTTCTGTTTCTAATGACTCTGATGATCTTATGCTATGATAACAAAGTAGTTTTGGAATTACTCTTTAGAAAACTCATCAGAAGAATGAAGATAAGAAGTTGATCTCTTCCAAACTTATTACTTCAGATCAGAACTACATCATATGAAGATAAGATCAGAAGTGCAACGATATGCTTAACAAATCCACTATTATACAAAGACGTTTGTACTCTTCAGAAGTTGTCTTCCATGCTGTCATGATACAGCTGCAAGCTACAAGCTAAGGAAGTAACATGTTGTACTATCCAACATCTACATTTGATACTATCCGTTGGAAAGTAACTGTTGGTCTTTGGAAAACACTCGTCTATCCTCACACCACCACTTCTTTCTGAAGACTATAAAAGAAGATCAAATATTTCAGAAGAAGTGCTGATGCAAATGCCAATGCTGTGAATGCCAAGGCTACTTATGTTACTCAAGTGCAAATACTCAAGCAAAGGTGAAAGTTGAAGCCAAACAGAAAAGAGGAAAAAGTATGAAGAGAAAGAAGAGAAAGAAAAGAAAGAAGATTACTACAAGATGCTACCCAAACATTTATCAAATACATCTTTGTAGAATCATGTAAAAGTAAGGAGTTGTTAGACGCTGGCCTGAGGATCTAGAGGGGTGGCGAATAGATCTCACAGAGTTTTTCGAAATTATTTCGAACTAAAGCGAAAGTGGTTCTGAATCGACTTGCGTCTATTCCGGACCGTTATTGCAAGGGTCGTATATGTGACAAAACCACAAGATAATTGAGATTAACGATGAAGTGATATGTTATCGAATCAATACGTTTCACAGCTGAAAATCAATTAACTTCTAAATTGACAAACTTTGGTTTGCAATGCAGTAATGATGGAATAAGCAAAACGACAAACACTTGGTGATAATGTTCAAATTGATGATGATTCAAGATGTGGTGAATTGTGATGTTTATGCAGAACCTTAATTCACAATTTTAACACTTGAATCGTTAATCAATTTTGCAATTATGACCAAATATGAACAAAACGTAAATGAAAAGATAAAAGCGACAAGAACACGATGTTTGTTCAGGCAGTTCATCGATCATCCTCGCTACGACTACGTCTGCCCCCAATTCCAAATTGAAATTGGGAAATCTTCCATTAATGTTGAAAGTAGTATATACAAAGAAGAAAACAAAGCGATAAACAATAAACCGAATTTGTCGATCCTTTGAATCTTCTTCCCCCTTAATCTTGAGTCAGATCAAGGTGATCCAAGAGCTTCACTTGATCCCTTTTCTGCAGTGTCTTGATTTGCCTTGAACCCTTGTTCTTCAATCTTCACACTCAGATGGATCCTCGATGAAACCTCTTGATAAAAACCCCCAAGAAACACCTATCTTGGAGGACAAAACCCTCGGATTTTATTCACCAAAAACCCCACAAATCTTCACCCACTAGGAATCTTCAATTCCGTTCCATGGACGTTATCGAACTCGATCACTAACCCTCAACGCAAGAATGATTATGTGTAATTGTGTTGGAGATGACGAAGCACGAAGATGAGAAGCCTTTGTGTATCTTTCAGTCGTTGGTGTTGTTTTCAATAATTGAACCTTGGATAATATATGTGAGTTGCTGGTATGTTGGAGCAGAGTGAACACATGATTTGGGAAGTTTTTAGCAGATAGGTCGACCTACCTTGGTGCTTAGGTCGACCTAACAGAGGTAAGAATGAGTCAGAATGAATTTGTTGCCAGTTGAGTCGACCTATTGCTAGGTTAGGTCGACCTAGAATCAGTTAATTCAGCTTTTTGAAGAATTCTTCAGATTAGGTCGACCTGTGGATGTGAGTGGGTCGACCTAACAGTGATATGACAAAAGCTCTTCAGTTTAGGTCGACCTGGGAGTGTGGTTAGGTCGACCTACTTGTGGTATTTCTGAAACTTTCTTGTTTTCTTAGTTTTGAGTCGACCTAGTGTCATACCCTAATTTTTGACCCCCCTGAGATGACATATCTTCAGGATTTTTCATCAGGTCAAGACAAGTACCCAGAGCAGTCATTTCTCCATCTGGTACCTAATCAAGGATGCTCAAAGACAAGAAAGCTCAGGCAAAGGATCAATCAATACAAGGACTAGTCTCTAATACAATCATGGGGCTCAAAAACTTCACTTTTCTCATCTATGATTGATTAGACATCCAGTCATATGAGTACAGGTTTATTCAGGTCACCAGACTAGGGTTTTGAGCCTATCAAGGACTGAAATCAGGGATCACATTTGGGAAACCCTAAAAAACCTCAGAGGGTCATTCAAAGACATCAATCATCTTCAAATAACTCATATTACAAGGTCTACTGGACATCACACTTCAATTCAAAGTCTACAGTCATTACTTTCACATGGTCGACAAATTAGGGTTTTGACCTAATTCACCAAGATAGTTGACTTCTGATCAGGGCATGAATCCAAAACTCAAGACATGATTCAAGGATCTCTACTACCTCCATATAATCCATTTATATCATCCATTTGTGGAGAAGATCTTATTTCTACACAAAAGCCCAAAAATTCACTTTGTCAGGAAAAAGTCAACTGTGAAGGATCATCATTGACTTTTAAGGTTTTTGGTCAAAAAATGACTTTCAAAGATCAATATCATCAATATATGGATGTCAAAGTCATTTGGCCAAAGAAATTCAAAGAAATTCATCAAGGAGCGAAAAGTCGGGAATTAGGGTTTTTGAAGGCATGGTGAGATCTCAAAATTTCACCTACACAACTCAAAAAACTTCCAACATGAAAGTTGTAGATCTTGCAAAATAAAACAACATCTTACAAAGGAACTTTTTTCAAAAGATCAACCATTTATGAAGTTTTGGAAATTTTGAAGTTTAGGTCATAAACACTTAGAAATTTTTCTAAGTGTTTTAACCTAGTTTTCATCCAACTTTGGGCTCATTTTTCACAAATTTCCTAAATGATTCTGAAGAAGACATAAACTAATGATTTGAAGTAGATGTTTAGGGCTTTCCAAATTGTGTTCAACCTTCTCCAAATTCAATTTGAGCTAGGAGTTATGCTTGTTCAAAGTTGGCCTCATGAAGTAAAATTATAGGTCATGGGCACTTTTGGACTTTGCAAATTTTGTGCAAATAACCTCTCTTATGGATGCTACACGACCCATAACACATCTGAAACCATGCCATGCATTCATTTTCACCATGCCATAAGGATTGAAGAAGATTCTAAAAACAAGAACATGTGATTATGTAATGATTACATTTGTGAATTTATGGCAAATTGATGAATCACCCAAGGAATCTTCTCACCAACCAATTAGAGCTCATTTCTGGCTCAGAATTGTCCCCTAAGATCAAGCAAAATCGAGGGCTAGGGGATTGATCAAATGGAATCAAAATTCTCATCATTGCATAAGAGATATTTGCAAAATTCCTTCATGGCTAAGAAAGCAAATCAACTTCACTAAGGAAGCTCACTCCTCTGTAGCTATACTGATCCATTTGCCTATAAATACAGATGCATTCCTCATTCAAAAACACACCAAAGCAACCATATTCCTTGCTTTCTCTTTCTCTCCTCTTGTTCATTGTTTTTCAAAGTTCTTTGGCAAGAAGAATCGATTTCTTCAAACCAGAGCTTACCTTTGGGAAGTGAGCATTCTAACATCTCAAGGGAGGTCATTTGAGGTGATCCAAGCACCTGGATCACTTCTGTAAGTGGAGGAACACCATTGTTGCTCTCACTTTGGAGCACTTGCAGTTGGAGGTCCATGGAGTGATTCAGAAGGTTTCAAGGCAAGCCAATCATCCAGACACACTCCTCAGGTCATAGTGAAGCTAACCAGATGGCTGCAGCTCATCTGTAACTCCAAATTCAACAACCTTCATGTTCACTTGAAGCTGAAATCGAGGGAGGTCCATAGAACAATTCAGAAGGATTCAGGCTACAATAAGCATCCAGTTAGCATCATTGAGTCTCAGGGAAGCTATTGAGATCATTCATTCAAGCCCAGGTGCCCTCAATCATCCTCACGACCTCCATTTTCAGAGGTAAGTTTCTGAACTTCACCTCTATAATTTAAGTACTCTTTGTGAAATAGCTCGATTCTATCTTGTTCAGCATCATCAGAGGATTGAAAACCCTCTATCATCATCCATTTATCTTTCAGTATAGTCATTTAATTTGATTTTGAAATTTTAGGGTTCTTCACGATTTCTGGTAAATTAGTTAGATGTAGTTAATATTAGTTTATGTTAGTTACATATTTAGAATCGTGAGTGAAATTAGAGCAAGTTTCGTGTTTACATCATGGCAAATGATTGAGAAATGAGTGAGTTCAGAAATTCAAATTCATAGAGCTTGAGGTTGAAGACGAAGATGGTGGTGGCGCGCAAAATTCAAATCTCAGGGCAGAGTTTATTTTATTTTGAGTGGTATGCGTTTTATTAATGACTAAACAACTTGCCCTAGTGGCCACACATGCGCCCTTAGTATCATCATGCCACAAGTCTGGGGTTCGAATCCCCCTCGCCCCAGACTTTTTGATTCTTTTTAAGGATTTACAACTTGTTTTGAAATATGACCAAATGGAGGCAAGTCACTAACACTGAGCGCGCGTTGGCTCAGTGGTGTTGTTTTGGACTGGTGACCTCAAGGGCGTGGGTTCAAACCCTCCAAGGGCCAAAACTTATTTTTTAACACTAATTTCTTTCATTTTCTCTTCACAACTTCACATATTTATTTAACCTATCAAAATAAATCATTTTCATTTCATTTTTCACACACTTTTTATTTAACATATCTATTTTGTGAATAATCAAAAAAATCATAAAAAATATTATTTATTTCATGTATTTTAATTAGGTTTAAAATAGTATGTTTTAAATGTTTTCTTAAATACTTTAAAATATATATATTCATTTTGTTTTAACCTAATTACTTTGAGAATAATGTTATGATAAAAACCCTATTTATTTAGGTCTTAATTAGGTATAGATTTCATCTTTGCCTTAATTAAGTTGACTTTTGTCAATCTACAAAATTGTTTTCAATCTCCGATTAAACAGACGATTAAGGTTTTCAAACAACAAAACCTTATATCATTTCAATCTTTTCTTCAACTGTTTTCATAAACAGTAAATCTTTTTTAAGTGGGCCTCTAATAGAGTGTAAGTCCCAAAAACCTTCTCTTCTTAGCTTGTTTTCAAAACTGTATTTTCAAAATCTTCTTTCTGTTTTCAAAACATTCCTCTGGTGTTTGAAGGGCATTATTCCCGGTGAAACTCTTCAGATACCTATGTGACCTTTGTCCATCTTCACTTCTTCTGTTTTCAAAAACCATTAACTGTTTATCATATACATTCAACTGTTATCAACAAAAACAACAAAAATTACTGTTGAGGCTCTGTACATACTTCTTCAATGGCCTCCACTCCATCCAGGTTAGGCTTTACAAGCTTACAATTTACAGTCTTTATTTAAATTACTGTCAAATATAAACTGTGCATATATTAGTTTAGAACTACGTTTGAGTATAAACCTTAGGACAGTTAAACTATATATATATATTATAGGAATATGACCTAGGATTGAGAATGTCTTCCCGGTGAAGGCTCTTTCCTAATTAGAGATCTGTAGTTCAAACCCCCAAGATGAATTATTCCCGGTGAAACATCTTGGCAAAAACCTTAGAATCCAAAAATATAGGACACATCCACCCAAAGAGGAATTATTCCCGGTGAAACCTCTTACCCATTTGCTTAGAGCCAAAATAAGTTCAAAACTACATAAGCTTTCTCTTGTGCTATAACAAGGACCCTCGATTAGCCTCCTCTTGGGCTTTGTACAAGGACCCACAGGCTTCTTAAAAGCATTTCCAGCTTCCTCTTGAGCTTGTATACAAGGACCCATCAGGTTTCTTATAAACATAGGAACAGGTCTTTAGTCACCTTTTAGCCTACCCTGGTGAGTTTCTTCCAATTTAAACCAGACTTAAAACAAGCTAAGTTTGTCTCAATTTCACATTGAGTACATTTTTGGAATGAGAGACATGGACAGTCTCTGTCACCCTTATCTTCATCAATCCTCCTTAGTAGAGTCTAGGATCTATGTTTTGGTCATCCTCAGCATTGAGTCAGCCTTCATCTTGGGCTTTAAACAAGAAGTCTCCATTAGATAATCTTTCTGCCAATCTTTTCATCCTTTAATAATTAATGGAGTGCTACCCAAATCATTCTTTCAAAACCCCTGGAAAGGGTTAGCCTCCAAAATCATTTTAATAAAAACCCCTGGAAAGGGTTAGCCTCCAAAATCATTTTAATAAAAACCCCTGGAAAGGGTTAGCCTCCAAAGTTAATTAATAAAAATGTCAAAATAAATAAAGATTCATTTCTCTTAGGAGATAATTTCCCCAAAAGAGTCAAAACCCCTGGAAAGGGTCAGCCTCAAAAAAAAAACATGATAAAGTCAGTCTTTTAACAGACAAATTCACCAGCTGAGTCAAAATCCCTGGAAAGGGTTAGTTTCCAAAGAAAAACAGTCTTTTTTTTTCTCCAGTAGAGTCAAAACCAACAAAAACAGTTAGCCTCAACCTTGGGCTTCATACAAGGCACCCAAACAATAAAACTCCCCTGTCAAGAGTCAGCCTCAACCTTGGGCATTATACAAGGCAGATAATAGAGTCTCCCCAGTGAGTTCTTCATCACTCAGTAGCCACAACCTTGGGCTTTGTACAAGGCAGATAAACCATATTTTCATGTGTCAAAGATTCCTAAAACTTAGGATCTTTCCCCATATAGTCATCAATACTTAGTTCATTTAAAAGTCCGCCACAACCTTGGGCTTTGTACAAGGCAGAACATAGTGTTTTCCCTAGCTAAAGTTAGCCACAACCTTGGGCTTTGTACAAGGCACATAAATAGAGTCTCCCTAAGTAGAGTCAGCCTCAATTCTGGGCTTTGTACAGAACACAAAAATACCCTGTAATTAATCCCCAGTGGAGTCATCTCCCAGAGTCAATGATATTAATTAATCAATCAAAAAGCCTCAAGCTTGGGCCTCATACAAGCCAGCTAAAGTCAAAATCTTTTATACAGTAGATAGACATAGCTTATCTCTATAGAGAGATATTTTTACTACTCTACCACATTCAAACAAACATTTCCATTTCAATTTTAATCAAGTCTCCCATTTAGGATTTTGAAAGGCATGAGCTGGCAGTAAAACCCAGACATGTGGTAACTTTCCCTAATTTGGATGAGCATCTTTCTTTCATTTTAGAGGCATTTGACTGGTATACTTGCACATACACAAGTAAGGTCCCCCTCTTGAATGAAATGAATTCAGTTATTCTGTCACTCCTTTAAATGTTTGTGGTAGAATAGTACAAATACCTCTCTGTAGAGATAATTTCATGTCTCTTTACTGTAAACAGAGATTTAATTCCAAGCTTCAACCTTGAGCTTCAAGCAAGGCACCAAAAATAATTAATTTCCCTAGTTAGTTCCCCGAACTACATTAAGCTCTGACTTCCACTAGGGATATGTAGGCATGAGGTTCACAAGGAATCTCAGCGAGCTAATAAAATACCAAAAATAGTCTGTTTGTCTGTCTGTCTGTCTTTTAAAATCAATTCAATTCTCTCTCCTAATACAAAGGAGAAACTTTCCCAATCATTAGCAAACACAAACACAATGACACAGAGAAGGTTCCTGTAGTGTACTACAGATATGTAGGGTGTTTAAACACTTCCCTATGTATAACCGACCTCCCGGACTCCAGAATTTCTAGTCTAGGTGTAAATCCCCACACTTAGCAAACTCCTAGGGTTTAGTTGAGATCTTTTTTCCCCTTTCCTACTCGTAGGACAAATAAGAAAGTTCGTGTGATATCGTAGGAAGAACTGAAATAAAATTCATCCCACCACGGGCGCATTCTCCTTCCAAATTTCGCGTGAAGGGTTTAGCGTGCCGTCCTCCCAAGTGAAACGGGGAGGTAAAGAAAACGACCACCACACCTAGATATATTGCAGGTCGACCTGATTTGTCTTGAATAGCCAACCTAGCATTTCCTTGAGTTCTTTTGCTTAAGCCTTGTTGTTTGTTTGCTTGTGGAGTTTGCCATGGATCAAAAACTTCTTTGTGAATGTGACCTTGTATTTACATTCTCCCCCTTTTTGATGATGGCAAACACTCAATGACATCTCATGATGGCAAACAATCAGTGACATTTCTAGCAGAACAAGTAGTGATTTCTCCCCCATACTCTCAGCATCCATAACTAAGCTCCCCCGTACTCTCAGCATCTATTCCCCGTACTCTCAGCATCTATCTCCCCCTTTGACAACATCAAAAAAAAGAAATGCACGAGTAATAGGAACAAGAGATAGTATAAAATAGATAAGGCAGGAACGTAGCCCACATAATCGTTAACAGAAGCAAGTAGAGGTGACATAATATCCAAAAAAAAACTTTTAATGTTACAACCAAGCACACATAATATTCAGACAAATTTAAAAGAAAACTAAACTAAGTACTTAGAAATCTTTAGTAAATATTCATGACAATGATGGAATGAGATGTAATGATATGATGGAATGAAAAGATATGCATCCTAACGCCTTCCCCGTCTTCCTCTTCCTCTTTGAAATGTTTGAGGATGGTCTTCTTCAACTTGTTCCAACAGATCAAGCACGGAGTGGTTTAGAGTATTGAAGCTTTGACTTATGTTGGCATGACGATGCAATGCCGTTTCCTCAAACTGATTCTGTCTTAGAGTCGAGTTGGAGGCAAAAGTCTCAAAATCGCTTTTGTGGTCTTGAACTAAGTTGTACAACGATTGATATTGTCGTTGTTGTTCTTCATAGCGATCTTGTTGGAGCTGTTGCATTTATTGGAATTGGAGCTGTTGTGTGTTCAAGTGTTGTTGTTGTAGGAGTTGCATATTCTCTAACAGGGAAATGATGTTGGTTTGATCTGGCGGAGGCGGAGCCGTGTATCCCCAAGGGATATCCTCTTGTTGTGAAGGAACATATCTCCAATTTGCATCCGTATCTTGTGCAACATCTTCCATGTGGTGATCATCATCATTTGCATTGTCTTGATCAAGTCCTTCTTCTTCATTTCCTGCATTGTTTCCAAACTCCGTGGGATCATCATAATTGTAGATAACCTTCCCTGTTCCCTTTTGAATGAGATAGTAGGTTTTCCTAACTGGATTCCAATGGTATCCCATAAGAGTCAAGGTGGTTTGTGAGAATTCTTGAGATTGGTGTATGCTGATGTAGTGTAAGTGATCAAGCCGCATGCCGAAGTGATTGACAATTGTTTGAATGATTGATCCATAACACAGGGCTGTAGTTTTCTGTTGGACCTCATGAAACTTAGCAGCTAGGAAGTAAGGCCAATGTATACGCGTTCTATTTTGCAGCAGATACATGAGCACAACTTCATTCCTTTCAATTCTTGAGTACCCTCCTGCTCTTGGTCGAATGATTCTTGAGATGACCCAATTTAGGAGCCTAGGATCTCGCTTCAGGTGACCGGCTGTTATTGTTTCATTAGGTCTGTCAAATATGGAAGGGTCTTTGAGGATAGACTTCATGTAGGCCACATGGTCATAGTTTCCCGGTACATCCCCGTCTTCCATACAGAATTCATCACCTACAATTTTGAGACCAAAGATACTAATCCAAGCCCGTTTGTCAACAACATGCGACCTAGAGCCCATTTTGAATCGGAAATTACAACCATCCCCTTTTGTAAATCCTGCATAGAAAGCCCTGACGGTATTTTCACAGTACGGAGTATCACATTGCACTAAGGGATGAATATTTTGATGTTCAATCAAAGCAGAGACATCGGGGATATGCATGTTTTCGACAAGATTTGGATCATAGGTATATTGCTTAACAATTTTTCTTTTCATCTGCCATTTCTCAAAATTTTCCCTACAATCAGGATGAACAAGAGCACTTACCGGTTGAGATGATGAACCAGAGGCAATTTCCTTTCCCTTTCTTGATTTTGGAGGCATGGTTGTTGATGATTTGTGTGAGAGGGATGATTTTTGACACTCTTTGAACTTGAGGAATTAGGGTTGGCCGTACACAATGATATGAGAATGAGTGGGAATGAAAAGAGGAAAGATTATGAATGATTTGGGGATGGGTCGGGTCGACCAACAGACCCAAATTTGGGAATTTTTGAAGCAGTAGGTCGACCTAAATGAAGGCTGGGTCGACCTAACAGAGAAGCCTTTAAAAAAATTGCAGATTAGGTCGACCTAAAAAGAGGGTAGGTCGACGTAACTGGGCATTTTTGGTTTCTGCTGAAAGTTTTCTTCTGTAGGTCGACTCAGATGCAGGTTAGGTCGACCTAAGTTGCTTCAAATGTTTGAAATGCCTTAGGGATGTTACTATATGATGCATTTATGCTTAGTTACTTGCTTGTATGCCCAAAACATGATATGTTATGAATGGAGATGATAGACACATATGTGTAATTGAGATATATAGATAAACATATATGAAGTCACTATAAGCATGTTAATTGATAGCATATTATAGTATCAATAAAATTTTTGGAAGTGAACAATAAACATGTTACCGCTTTCTCAATATGTAGGTGTTTTGTCATCATTGTGTAGAATCCTCTTGTCAGTGTGCCATACTCCTAGATTTGATGATGAATTTGTCTTGATAGAATGTTTCACAACTTGATTGCTTGATTTTGCGAAAAAAACTCATCTAGTATCGATTACTTGATGTTCTCCCGGATGCGGGACAGGGTCCCAGACATTATTCTGCTTAGAATAGGTTTAAATTTCCTTGCAATGCAACTTGCCAATTGCACATCAAGTAATGCGTCCTTTGTGTTTTTTCGGGTTAACTTGTGTTTGTGATGTATCTTATACATTAGTGGTGGCCAGGTCACCTACATTTCCTTTGCCAAGAATAGATCTTCATAGATGACATACCAAAAAGTGATATGTCTCCCTTTATGTGTCTTGAGCATCAGCTATCAAGGAACCACCACCTTTCGGCGATGTCAAGACACTTTTCCTGCAAAATTAATTTAGAATAGAAGGTCCCCAATCTTCATTGGGTCCTAGGTGGTGAGTACAGAAGTTGTTGCACTTAGGCAACCATTGAAATACTCCTTTAGGAACTAAAATTCTCCTAAATTTGCATTTTTCAATGGTATGTCCCTTTTTGCAACAATAATGACAGGTAATATGATGAGAATATGTTGTTTTGCTAGTTGATGCTTTTGGTACAAAAGTGTATTTACTATATAAAGGAGTATACGATCTTTTGAACTTATTTGGATCAACCGCAAAGGTCACTTTTGGTTGTAGAGCCTTGTCTAACTTGGCGTTTAGATCTCTTACTTCTTTTTGCCAAATGTGACATGTCTCACAACCAAACCATGATGTAGGATCTATTTCAACTTTATCCTTTTGAATGTCTAGCATAGATTGTTTTAAAGCTTCCATATCCTTTTCGGTTTTCTCAACTTTTGATTCAAGATATGAAAAGATTTTCTTATTTGAGGCCAAAAGTTTGAAAGCTTCAATTGCATCTCTATGTAATTCTTCAAAAGCAAGTTTTAGTTGAGAATGAGATACCTTATCTATGAGTTCAGGTTTAAGATGACTTACAGCTTTCTTTTTCTTGTGTTGATGAGCCATAAGGCATAAGTTTGCTGATTCTTCTTCATCGCTTGATGAGTTTTCACTAGATGAATCACTTTCCCATGCTATGTAGGCTCTCTTAGATTTGTTATGACCTTTGCTTTGGTTCTTCTCTTTTTCCTTCTTAAGGTATGGACAATCCGGTTTGTAGTGACCGGCTTTCCCACAATTAAAGCAAGGGCCTTTGATTTTTCCTTTGTTGTCGTCATCTTGTTTGAACTTGTTTGATTGCTTTCTATAGTTGATCAAGCCTTTGTCAGAATGTTTTGCTCCATTTTTCTTTAGATATTTGTTGTATCTTCGCACAAACAGTCCTATTTCCTCATCATCGGAGTCTTCGTCATCACTTGTATCACTATCCTCTAGCTCTTGTCTTGAGGTCTTGGAGCTTGAAGCTTTTAGAGCTATTGACTTCTTCTCTACCTCTTTCTCCATGTTCTTTTCTTTCTTTGCCCTTTTCTCATGCATGTCAAGGCATTTAAGGTGTTGTTCATATTCCTCTAGTTTACCAAAGAGAGTGGTAATGTCTAAGGTGTTTAGATCATTTGCTTCCTTTGTTGCTATAACCTTGGGTTGCCATTCCCTGTTCAAGCATCTTAAGATTTTGTTAGTAGCAACTGCATTGGAAACAGGTCTATCAAGAGAATTTAACCGATTTTTCAGGTGAACGAATCTCTTCTGCATGTTTTCGATGGATTCACCATCTTCCATGTGGAAGAGTTCGAACTCTTGAGTTAACGTATTGATCCTAGCTAGTTTGACATCATTCGTTCCCTCATGGGCAACTTGCAATGTGTCCCACATAGCTTTAGCGGATCTACAATGGGAAACGCGATAGTATTCATCAACTCCTAGAGCTGAGATTAGAATGTTTCTCGCTTTCTAATCGTATGCATATCTCTTTTCATCTTCAGCATCCCAACTATTTTCTGGTTTTGGAACAACTGCACCAGCTGCATTTGTCATGGTGATCTGAACGGGACCATTGACAATAGCTGTCCAGATGTTCCTATCAATTGCATTGATGTGGACACACATACAATCCTTCCAATAGCCATAGTTTTCACCGTTGAAAACTGGAGCTCTATTGTGAGCCCCTTTAGGTCCGGAAGCCATCTTTCCAATAAGTGTTTCACGTAGCACGGAATAAACCAGAGCTCTGATACCACTTGTTAGACGCTGGCCTGAGGATCTAGAGGGGGGTGAATAGATCTCACAGAGTTTTTCGAAATTATTTCGAACTAAAGCGAAAGCGGTTCTGAATCGATTTGCGTCTATTCCGGACCGTTATTGCAAGGGTCGTATATGTGACAAAACCACAAGATAATTGAGATTAACGATGAAGTGATATGTTATCGAATCAATACGTTTCACAGCTGAAAATCAATTAACTTCTAAATTGACAAACTTTGGTTTGCAATGCAGTAATGATGGAATAAGCAAAACGACAAACACTTGGTGATAATGTTCAAATTGATGATGATTCAAGATGTGGTGAATTGTGATGTTTATGCAGAACCTTAATTCACAATTTTAACACTTGAATCGTTAATCAATTTTGCAATTATGACCAAATATGAACAAAACGTAAATGAAAAGATAAAAGCGACAAGAACACGATGTTTGTTCAGGCAGTTCGTCGATCGTCCTCGCTACGACTACGTCTGCCCCCAATTCCAAATTGAAATTGGGAAATCTTCCATTAATGTTGAAAGTAGTATATACAAAGAAGAAAACAAAGCGATAAACAATAAACCGAATTTGTCGATCCTTTGAATCTTCTTCCCCCTTAATCTTGAGTCAGATCAAGGTGATCCAAGAGCTTCACTTGATCCCTTTTCTGCAGTGTCTTGATTTGCCTTGAACCCTTGTTCTTCAATCTTCACACTCAGATGGATCCTCGATGAAACCTCTTGATAAAAACCCCCAAGAAACACCTATCTTGGAGGACAAAACCCTCGGAGTTTATTCACCAAAAACCCCACAAATCTTCACCCACTAGGAATCTTCAATTCCGTTCCATGGACGTTATCGAACTCGATCACTAACCCTCAACGCAAGAATGATTATGTGTAATTGTGTTGGAGATGACGAAGAACGAAGATGAGAAGCCTTTGTGTATCTTTCAGTCGTTGGTGTTGTTTTCAATAATTGAACCTTGGATAATATATGTGAGTTGCTGGTATGTTGGAGCAGAGTGAACACATGATTTGGGAAGTTTTTAGCAGATAGGTCGACCTACCTTGGTGCTTAGGTCGACCTAACAGAGGTAAGAATGAGTCAGAATGAATTTGTTGCCAGTTGAGTCGACCTATTGCTAGGTTAGGTCGACCTAGAATCAGTTAATTCAGCTTTTTGAAGAATTCTTCAGATTAGGTCGACCTGTGGATGTGAGTGGGTCGACCTAACAGTGATATGACAAAAGCTCTTCAGTTTAGGTCGACCTGGGAGTGTGGTTAGGTCGACCTACTTGTGGTATTTCTGAAACTTTCTTGTTTTCTTAGTTTTGAGTCGACCTAGATATATTGCAGGTTGACCTGATTTGTCTTGAATAGCCAACCTAGCATTTCCTTGAGTTCTTTTGCTTAAGCCTTGTTGTTTGTTTGCTTGTGGAGTTTGCCATGGATCAAAAACTTCTTTGTGAATGTGACCTTGTATTTACATTCTCCCCCTTTTTGATGATGGCAAACACTCAATGACATCTCATGATGGCAAACAATCAGTGACATTTCTAGCAGAACAAGTAGTGATTTCTCCCCCATACTCTCAGCATCCATAACTAAGCTCCCCCGTACTCTCAGCATCTATTCCCCGTACTCTCAGCATCTATCTCCCCCTTTGACAACATCAAAAAAAAGAAATGCACGAGTAATAGGAACAAGAGATAGTATAAAATAGATAAGGCAGGAACGTAGCCCACATAATCGTTAACAGAAGCAAGTAGAGGTGACATAATATCCAAAAAAAAACTTTTAATGTTACAACCAAGCACACATAATATTCAGACAAATTTAAAAGAAAACTAAACTAAGTACTTAGAAATCTTTAGTAAATATTCATGACAATGATGGAATGAGATGTAATGATATGATGGAATGAAAAGATATGCATCCTAACGCCTTCCCCGTCTTCCTCTTCCTCTTTGAAATGTTTGAGGATGGTCTTCTTCAACTTGTTCCAACAGATCAAGCACGGAGTGGTTTAGAGTATTGAAGCTTTGACTTATGTTGGCATGACGATGCAATGCCGTTTCCTCAAACTGATTCTGTCTTAGAGTCGAGTTGGAGGCAAAAGTCTCAAAATCGCTTTTGTGGTCTTGAACTAAGTTGTACAACGATTGATATTGTCGTTGTTGTTCTTCATAGCGATCTTGTTGGAGCTGTTGCATTTATTGGAATTGGAGCTGTTGTGTGTTCAAGTGTTGTTGTTGTAGGAGTTGCATATTCTCTAACAGGGAAATGATGTTGGTTTGATCTGGCGGAGGCGGAGCCGTGTATCCCCAAGGGATATCCTCTTATTGTGAAGGAACATATCTCCAATTTGCATCCGTATCTTGTGCAACATCTTCCATGTGGTGATCATCATCATTTGCATTGTCTTGATCAAGTCCTTCTTCTTCATTTCCTGCATTGTTTCCAAACTCCGTGGGATCATCATAATTGTAGATAACCTTCCCTGTTCCCTTTTGAATGAGATAGTAGGTTTTCCTAACTGGATTCCAATGGTATCCCATAAGAGTCAAGGTGGTTTGTGAGAATTCTTGAGATTGGTGTATGCTGATGTAGTGTAAGTGATCAAGCCGCATGCCGAAGTGATTGACAATTGTTTGAATGATTGATCCATAACACAGGGCTGTAGTTTTCTGTTGGACCTCATGAAACTTAGCAGCTAGGAAGTAAGGCCAATGTATACGCGTTCTATTTTGCAGCAGATACATGAGCACAACTTCATTCCTTTCAATTCTTGAGTACCCTCCTGCTCTTGGTCGAATGATTCTTGAGATGACCCAATTTAGGAGCCTAGGATCTCGCTTCAGGTGACCGGCTGTTATTGTTTCATTAGGTCTGTCAAATATGGAAGGGTCTTTGAGGATAGACTTCATGTAGGCCACATGGTCATAGTTTCCCGGTACATCCCCGTCTTCCATACAGAATTCATCACCTACAATTTTGAGACCAAAGATACTAATCCAAGCCCGTTTGTCAACAACATGCGACCTAGAGCCCATTTTGAATCGGAAATTACAACCATCCCCTTTTGTAAATCCTGCATAGAAAGCCCTGACGGTATTTTCACAGTACGGAGTATCACATTGCACTAAGGGATGAATATTTTGATGTTCAATCAAAGCAGAGACATCGGGGATATGCATGTTTTCGACAAGATTTGGATCATAGGTATATTGCTTAACAATTTTTCTTTTCATCTGCCATTTCTCAAAATTTTCCCTACAATCAGGATGAACAAGAGCACTTACCGGTTGAGATGATGAACCAGAGGCAATTTCCTTTCCCTTTCTTGATTTTGGAGGCATGGTTGTTGATGATTTGTGTGAGAGGGATGATTTTTGACACTCTTTGAACTTGAGGAATTAGGGTTGGCCGTACACAATGATATGAGAATGAGTGGGAATGAAAAGAGGAAAGATTATGAATGATTTGGGGATGGGTCGGGTCGACCAACAGACCCAAATTTGGGAATTTTTGAAGCAGTAGGTCGACCTAAATGAAGGCTGGGTCGACCTAACAGAGAAGCCTTTAAAAAAATTGCAGATTAGGTCGACCTAAAAAGAGGGTAGGTCGACGTAACTGGGCATTTTTGGTTTCTGCTGAAAGTTTTCTTCTGTAGGTCGACTCAGATGCAGGTTAGGTCGACCTAAGTTGCTTCAAATGTTTGAAATGCCTTAGGGATGTTACTATATGATGCATTTATGCTTAGTTACTTGCTTGTATGCCCAAAACATGATATGTTATGAATGGAGATGATAGACACATATGTGTAATTGAGATATATAGATAAACATATATGAAGTCACTATAAGCATGTTAATTGATAGCATATTATAGTATCAATAAAATTTTTGGAAGTGAACAATAAACATGTTACCGCTTTCTCAATATGTAGGTGTTTTGTCATCATTGTGTAGAATCCTCTTGTCAGTGTGCCATACTCCTAGATTTGATGATGAATTTGTCTTGATAGAATGTTTCACAACTTGATTGCTTGATTTTGCGAAAAAAACTCATCTAGTATCGATTACTTGATGTTCTCCCGGATGCGGGACAGGGTCCCAGACATTATTCTGCTTAGAATAGGTTTAAATTTCCTTGCAATGCAACTTGCCAATTGCACATCAAGTAATGCGTCCTTTGTGTTTTTTCGGGTTAACTTGTGTTTGTGATGTATCTTATACATTAGTGGTGGCCAGGTCACCTACATTTCCTTTGCCAAGAATAGTTCTTCATAGATGACATACCAAAAAGTGATATGTCTCCCTTTATGTGTCTTGAGCATCAGCTATCAAGGAACCACCACCTTTCGGCGATGTCAAGACACTTTTCCTGCAAAATTAATTTAGAATAGAAGGTCCCCAATCTTCATTGGGTCCTAGGTGGTGAGTACAGAAGTTGTTGCACTTAGGCAACCATTGAAATACTCCTTTAGGAACTAAAATTCTCCTAAATTTGCATTTTTCAATGGTATGTCCCTTTTTGCAACAATAATGACAGGTAATATGATGAGAATATGTTGTTTTGCTAGTTGATGCTTTTGGTACAAAAGTGTATTTACTATATAAAAGAGTATACGATCTTTTGAACTTATTTGGATCAACCGCAAAGGTCACTTTTGGTTGTAGAGCCTTGTCTAACTTGGCTTTTAGATCTCTTACTTCTTTTTGCCAAATGTGACATGTCTCACAACCAAACCATGATGTAGGATCTATTTCAACTTTATCCTTTTGAATGTCTAGCATAGATTGTTTTAAAGCTTCCATATCCTTTTCGGTTTTCTCAACTTTTGATTAAAGATATGAAAAGATTTTCTTATTTGAGGCCAAAAGTTTGAAAGCTTTAATTGCATCTCTATGTAATTCTTCAAAAGCAAGTTTTAGTTGAGAATGAGATACCTTATCTATGAGTTCAGGTTTAAGATGACTTACAGCTTTCTTTTTCTTGTGTTGATGAGCCATAAGGCATAAGTTTGCTGATTCTTCTTCATCGCTTGATGAGTTTTCACTAGATGAATCACTTTCCCATGCTATGTAGGCTCTCTTAGATTTGTTATGACCTTTGCTTTGGTTCTTCTCTTTTTCCTTCTTAAGGTATGGACAATCCGGTTTGTAGTGACCGGCTTTCCCACAATTAAAGCAAGGGCCTTTGATTTTTCCTTTGTTGTCGTCATCTTGTTTGAACTTGTTTGATTGCTTTCTATAGTTGATCAAGCCTTTGTCAGAATGTTTTGCTCCATTTTTCTTTAGATATTTGTTGTATCTTCGCACAAACAGTCCTATTTCCTCATCATCAGAGTCTTCGTCATCACTTGTATCACTATCCTCTAGATCTTGTCTTGAGGTCTTGGAGCTTGAAGCTTTTAGAGCTATTGACTTCTTCTCTACCTCTTTCTCCATGTTCTTTTCTTTCTTTGCCCTTTTCTCATGCATGTCAAGGCATTTAAGGTGTTGTTCATGTTCCTCTAGTTTACCAAAGAGAGTGGTAATGTCTAAGGTGTTTAGATCATTTGCTTCCTTTATTGCTATAACCTTGGGTTGCCATTCCCTGTTCAAGCATCTTAAGATTTTGTTAGTAGCAACTGCATTGGAAACAGGTCTATCAAGAGAATTTAACCGATTTTTCAGGTGAACGAATCTCTTCTGCATGTTTTCGATGGATTCACCATCTTCCATGTGGAAGAGTTCGAACTCTTGAGTTAACGTATTGATCCTAGCTAGTTTGACATCATCCGTTCCCTCATGGGCAACTTTCAATGTGTCCCACATAGCTTTAGCGGATCTACAATGGGAAACGCGATAGTATTCATCAACTCCTAGAGCTGAGATTAGAATGTTTCTCGCTTTCTAATCGTATGCATATCTCTTTTCATCTTCAGCATCCCAAGTATTTTCTGGTTTTGGAACAACTGCACCAGCTGCATTTGTCATGGTGATCTGAACGGGACCATTGACAATAGCTGTCCAGATGTTCCTATCAATTGCATTGATGTGGACACACATACAATCCTTCCAATAGCCATAGTTTTCACCGTTGAAAACTGGAGCTCTATTGTGAGCCCCTTTAGGTCCGGAAGCCATCTTTCCAATAAGTGTTTCACGTAGCACGGAATAAACCAGAGCTCTGATACCACTTGTTAGACGCTGGCCTGAGGATCTAGAGGGGGGTGAATAGATCTCACAGAGTTTTTCGAAATTATTTCGAACTAAAGCGAAAGCGGTTCTGAATTGATTTGCGTCTATTCCGGACCGTTATTGCAAGGGTCGTATATGTGACAAAACCACAAGATAATTGAGATTAACGATGAAGTGATATGTTATCGAATCAATACGTTTCACAGCTGAAAATCAATTAACTTCTAAATTGACAAACTTTGGTTTGCAATGCAGTAATGATGGAATAAGCAAAACGACAAACACTTGGTGATAATGTTCAAATTGATGATGATTCAAGATGTGGTGAATTGTGATGTTTATGCAGAACCTTAATTCACAATTTTAACACTTGAATCGTTAATCAATTTTGCAATTATGACCAAATATGAACAAAACGTAAATGAAAAGATAAAAGCGACAAGAACACGATGTTTGTTCAGGCAGTTCGTCGATCGTCCTCGCTACGACTACGTCTGCCCCCAATTCCAAATTGAAATTGGGAAATCTTCCATTAATGTTGAAAGTAGTATATACAAAGAAGAAAACAAAGCGATAAACAATAAACCGAATTTGTCGATCCTTTGAATCTTCTTCCCCCTTAATCTTGAGTCAGATCAAGGTGATCCAAGAGCTTCACTTGATCCCTTTTCTGCAGTGTCTTGATTTTCCTTGAACCCTTGTTCTTCAATCTTCACACTCAGATGGATCCTCGATGAAACCTCTTGATAAAAACCCCCAAGAAACACCTATCTTGGAGGACAAAACCCTCGGATTTTATTCACCAAAAACCCCACAAATCTTCACCCACTAGGAATCTTCAATTCCGTTCCATGGACGTTATCGAACTCGATCACTAACCCTCAATGTAACGCCCGGAAAATAAGTATATAGTTGATTTGGACGTTTGTGACATTTATTGGAATTTTACCGTTTTTGGAGTCGTTTCAGTCGGTATTAGTTCGGGATGGCGGACTAATATTTAATTGAAGGTTTTCATATTTTTGGTACTATAAATATCATTAAGGTAATATTCCGCGTTTTGGGGCGTTTGAATGATATTTGAGCGTAGGGGCATTTTGGTCATTTCCGCGGGATAGATATTTTCTTTATAAGAAAGAAATATTGTGAGAAAGAAAAAAAGGGATGGAAAGAAAAAGAAGAGAAAGAAAGAGAGAAAGGAGAAGAAGGAAAAGAGGAGGAAAAGTGGAAAATGGAGGATTCTCAACCGAATCGATTTCCGATCGTTGCTATAGCAAGGTAAGGGGGATGAATATAGTTTATCTTGATTGTATGGTTCTTGTAGTTTTGTGTGTTTTGTTCTTGTTCTTACTCTTTTCCAAGCTTGTTCAACAATGGCAAATTGTGTGTTTTGTGAGTTTTGAAGATATAAACTTGATTTTGTGGTGTGTATGTGTACTATGATGATAGATATTCCCATGGATCATGTTTGTTTTTCATTTCTCCATGTTTTCTTGCTTATGAAGAAATTTAGGTCAAAGATGATATGTGATGATCCAACCATATGATAATCATGGATTAGGTGTATATATAGCATGTTTGTGTTGTATTGGTGTTGGGATGAAGGTTTAAATGGGTTTTGAATGGTTTAGAGGGGGCTGAGACGGTCTGTTGCAGAACTGGTTTTTCTGGGTTTACGCAGGTCCGCTGAGCGGAGGGGGTCCGCTGAGCGGAGGTTCTTTTGCAGGAATCTCTGTCTGAGTCCGCTGAGCGGAGGTTCTGCATTTTCGTTTGGTGAATTCTCTGTCTGGGTCCGCTGAGCGGAGCTCAAGCGGACTGTGTGGAATTTTGTTTTTCCAAACTTTGTTTTGTTGTATCTTTTGAACCGTAGGTCGTTTCTACGCGCCGTTTGAAGTATTATGAGAACCCTTGAGTATGCTTTATGATAAAGAGGAGTGTGTTGGTGGTTGAATGATTTTTCATAAATGTATTTTGTGAAATGATATTTGCTAATCAAGTATGTTTTGACGGTATACGTGTGCTGTGTGAATATGAACGCCTGAGTGGCAATTTTGATGATGTATCCGTATAGAATAATATAACCGGTGTGATGTAGATATGTGACCGAGTTATATTGTTGTTGTTGTTGTTATGTAATTGAGTCGTTTGTATGCACAGCATGACATTTCATTACGTTAATGGCAGAATGCTATTAACAGGTGGCCTGAATTGGCAATTATTACCAGTGGGAGCTTAATGCTCGGTAAAAAGGTGTATTTGCCCGAGTGGCAAGAGGTCATCAGTGGGGGCTATATGCTCGATGACGGTTAGTCGTAGCTTACTGCTCGACAAAGGTGTATTTTCCTTAGGGAAAGAAGTCCCAGCATAATGCTCGGCAAGGTGTATTTGTCATAATGACAAGGAGGAGTTTTACTCCGGATTTGGTACCACATGCATACGCATAGTCGAGTCACATTCATCATCTTCGGTCTTTATAATTTATGTTATCATCCATGTACCGCATTATTTATATATTGATTGTGGTTGACTTATTGGATTATCTTGTTATATGACTCTTAATGATATTTGTTGGAATTACTATATTGATCATGCTTTCATTATGAATTGTATTCTCACCCTTCTGCCTTAATGTTACCTACTCGTGGGTAATGTGCAGGTGATCCGCAAGTGTAGGTGCTCACTTGTAGTTGTCCGTTTTGGTGTCGTCCGCTCGTGATACGTAACACCTAGGGGGGGATCGAACACTTATTTTGTAGATAATGCTTATAGGATCCTTTTGATGTATATTTGATCCTTTTTATGTATTCGTATTATGTATTTTGGATACCTTCTCATGCGATGTATTTTTGGAAGGATGTTGTGGATATTTTGTTTACCGATGCATTTATACAAGTATGAATACATTCAGGTGTTTATGTGTATCCGTCCTCTTGATTATTTGTGTTACGCATCTTTTGCGAGTATGTTATATTTGGTTATGTGGTTACTTAAGTGTAACGCCCTAATTGTTTTTATGAATTTAATTTTATACTCTGATATTTGTACCTATATGCCTGGGTAGAATTGGGGTGTTACATTAGTGGTATCAGAGCGGGTCGGTCTTGTCCGACCAAGTGTCGTGTCGTTTGGTCTAACAATTCTTGTGTTATTTTTTTTTTGGGCTTACTTCTCTTGGTGTTATTGTGAAGTTAGAGATGGCTGGACGTAACGACGCTGCTATTGCTGCTGCATTGCAAGCTATGGCTGAAGCTATGCATACGGATGAGAATGCAAGGTCTCGGAGTTTAGCGACTTTCCAGAGGGAGAATCCTCCTGTGTTTAAGGGAACGCATGACCCCGAGGGAGCCTTGACTTGGATGAAGGAGATGGAGAGGATCTTTCGTGTGATGGATTGCACGCAAGAGCAGAAAGTCAGGTATGGCACTCATCAGTTAGCTGTGGAGGCTGATGATTGGTGGCTGGAGACTTTGGCAAGGTTAGAAGCAACCGGTGAAGAGATTTCCTGGACGGTGTTCAAGAGGGAGTTTTTGAGGAAGTATTACCCGGAGGATGTCCGTGGGAAGAAAGAGACTGAGTTTCTGGCTTTGGTTCAAGGCAGCATGTCCGTGTCTGAATATGCGGCCAAGTTTAATGAACTTGTGAAATTCTACCCGCACTTTGTTGGTGAGGGAGCAGAATTTTCTAAGTGCATTAAGTTCCAGAATGGGTTACGTTCTGATATCAAGAAGGCGGTGGGGTATCAGAAGATTCGGGTGTTTCCAGATTTGGTGGACAGCTGTAGGATTTATGATGAGGATAATAATGCTCATCATAAGGTGATTAATGAAAAGAGGAATTTGGATGAAGTGCGTCGTGGTGATTTGAGTATTCATCCTGATGCTACTAAGATGTATCAAGATTTGAGAACGTCATTTTTAGTTGCAAAGTAATGAAGAAGGATATGAAGGGATTTGTTTATTTGTGTTTGACTTGTCAGGAGTCGTCTGGTTTCATGTAACTGTTATCCATTCCTGAGTAGAAGTGGAATAGCATTTCTATGGATTTTGTTTCTGGTTTGCCAAGGACGTCGAGTAATTGTGAGGCGATTGGGGTCATTGTGGACATATTGACGAAATCTGCTCATGTTATTTCGATAAGAATGGATTAACCGATGGAAGTACTTGCAAGTTGTATATTGGTCAGACTGAGAGGACGATTTGGTCACTTAAGGATCTATGAGGGCTTGTGTTGTGAAACAAGGATGTGTTTGGATTAGCTTTTTGCCTTTGATTGGATAATACAAAGACTTTTGTCTGGTGTGTAAGCTGACATAGCAGATTAAGAGGTTGAGTATGTTAAGAGAGAACAATGAGTTTCTGGTTAATACTAGAAGGAGCTGGAAGATGGTTATGGAATTGGTAAATCTGTTTGTTGTGGGAAATCAGAGTGCGCATCGGAAGCGTGAAATGACGCGGTTCGTATGGGTATGAATTGTTAGAGTTCAAATTATGGACAGTGGATGTGGTAGGAATTATAAGACCACCAGATGTTTTGGTTACATGTTTGACTGCTATGTCTTGGCATGGTTATTTGGATGTTGTGCGACCGGGTTGTTGTCTGTGTCTTGATTATTTCTTGTGTTTTGGTGTTAGTCGATGAGTGCATTGTATGGGCATTGCATCTCGTTGTCGTTGTTGTGTTTTGGTTGTTTGGCATTTAGCTAGAGTGAATCTTTGTTGGTGCTGATTGTGTCGTTGCTTCCGTGGCTTGATAGTTGGTTAGTCGGATGCGAGAGCGTATCCAAGTTTGTTTGCGTTTGGGATATTTCCGAGGTCGGAAATCTTCTAAGTGGGGGAGAGTTGTAACGCCCGGAAAATAAGTATATAGTTGATTTGGACGTTTGTGACATTTATTGGAATTTTACCGTTTTTGGAGTCGTTTCAGTCGGTATTAGTTCGGGATGGCGGACTAATATTTAATTGAAGGTTTTCATATTTTTGGTACTAGAAATATCATTAAGGTAATATTCCGCGTTTTGGGGCGTTTGAATGATATTTGAGCGTAGGGGCATTTTGGTCATTTCCGCGGGATAGATATTTTCTTTATAAGAAAGAAATATTGTGAGAAAGAAAAAAAGGGATGGAAAGAAAAAGAAGAGAAAGAAAGAGAGAAAGGAGAAGAAGGAAAAGAGGAGGAAAAGTGGAAAATGGAGGATTCTCAACCGAATCGATTTCCGATCGTTGCTATAGCAAGGTAAGGGGGATGAATATAGTTTATCTTGATTGTATGGTTCTTGTAGTTTTGTGTGTTTTGTTCTTGTTCTTACTCTTTTCCAAGCTTGTTCAACAATGGCAAATTGTGTGTTTTGTGAGTTTTGAAGATATAAACTTGATTTTGTGGTGTGTATGTGTACTATGATGATAGATATTCCCATGGATCATGTTTGTTTTTCATTTCTCCATGTTTTCTTGCTTATGAAGAAATTTAGGTCAAAGATGATATGTGATGATCCAACCATATGATAATCATGGATTAGGTGTATATATAGCATGTTTGTGTTGTATTGGTGTTGGGATGAAGGTTTAAATGGGTTTTGAATGGTTTAGAGGGGGCTGAGACGGTCTGTTGCAGAACTGGTTTTTCTGGGTTTACGCAGGTCCGCTGAGCGGAGGGGGTCCGCTGAGCGGAGGTTCTTTTGCAGGAATCTCTGTCTGGGTCCGCTGAGCAGAGGTTCTGCATTTTCGTTTGGTGAATTCTCTGTCTGGGTCCGCTGAGCGGAGCTCAAGCGGACTGTGTGGAATTTTGTTTTTCCAAACTTTGTTTTATTGTATCTTTTGAACCGTAGGTCGTTTCTACGCGCCGTTTGAAGTATTATGAGAACCCTTGAGTATGCTTTATGATAAAGAGGAGTGTGTTGGTGGTTGAATGATTTTTCATAAATGTATTTTGTGAAATGATATTTGCTAATCAAGTATGTTTTGACGGTATACGTGTGCTGTGTGAATATGAACGCCTGAGTGGCAATTTTGATGATGTATCCGTATAGAATAATATAACCGGTGTGATGTAGATATGTGACCGAGTTATATTGTTGTTGTTGTTGTTATGTAATTGAGTCGTTTGTATGCACAGCATGACATTTCATTACGTTAATGGCAGAATGCTATTAACAGGTGGCCTGAATTGGCAATTATTACCAGTGGGAGCTTAATGCTCGGTAAAAAGGTGTATTTGCCCGAGTGGCAAGAGGTCATCAGTGGGGGCTATATGCTCGATGACGGTTAGTCGTAGCTTACTGCTCGACAAAGGTGTATTTTCCTTAGGGAAAGAAGTCCCAGCATAATGCTCGGCAAGGTGTATTTGTCATAATGACAAGGAGGAGTTTTACTCCGGATTTGGTACCACATGCATACGCATAGTCGAGTCACATTCATCATCTTCGGTCTTTATAATTTATGTTATCATCCATGTACCGCATTATTTATATATTGATTGTGGTTGACTTATTGGATTATCTTGTTATATGACTCTTAATGATATTTGTTGGAATTACTATATTGATCATGCTTTCATTATGAATTGTATTCTCACCCTTCTGCCTTAATGTTACCTACTCGTGGGTAATGTGCAGGTGATCCGCAAGTGTAGGTGCTCACTTGTAGTTGTCCGTTTTGGTGTCGTCCGCTCGTGATACGTAACACCTAGGGGGGGATCGAACACTTATTTTGTAGATAATGCTTATAGGATCCTTTTGATGTATATTTGATCCTTTTTATGTATTCGTATTATGTATTTTGGATACCTTCTCATGCGATGTATTTTTGGAAGGATGTTGTGGATATTTTGTTTACCGATGCATTTATACAAGTATGAATACATTCAGGTGTTTATGTGTATCCGTCCTCTTGATTATTTGTGTTACGCATCTTTTGCGAGTATGTTATATTTGGTTATGTGGTTACTTAAGTGTAACGCCCTAATTGTTTTTATGAATTTAATTTTATACTCTGATATTTGTACCTATATGCCTGGGTAGAATTGGGGTGTTACATTAGTGGTATCAGAGCGGGTCGGTCTTGTCCGACCAAGTGTCGTGTCGTTTGGTCTAACAATTCTTGTGTTATTTTTTTTTTGGGCTTACTTCTCTTGGTGTTATTGTGAAGTTAGAGATGGCTGGACGTAACGACGCTGCTATTGCTGCTGCATTGCAAGCTATGGCTGAAGCTATGCATACGGATGAGAATGCAAGGTCTCGGAGTTTAGCGACTTTCCAGAGGGAGAATCCTCCTGTGTTTAAGGGAACGCATGACCCCGAGGGAGCCTTGACTTGGATGAAGGAGATGGAGAGGATCTTTCGTGTGATGGATTGCACGCAAGAGCAGAAAGTCAGGTATGGCACTCATCAGTTAGCTGTGGAGGCTGATGATTGGTGGCTGGAGACTTTGGCAAGGTTAGAAGCAACCGGTGAAGAGATTTCCTGGACGGTGTTCAAGAGGGAGTTTTTGAGGAAGTATTACCCGGAGGATGTCCGTGGGAAGAAAGAGACTGAGTTTCTGGCTTTGGTTCAAGGCAGCATGTCCGTGTCTGAATATGCGGCCAAGTTTAATGAACTTGTGAAATTCTACCCGCACTTTGTTGGTGAGGGAGCAGAATTTTCTAAGTGCATTAAGTTCCAGAATGGGTTACGTTCTGATATCAAGAAGGCGGTGGGGTATCAGAAGATTCGGGTGTTTCCAGATTTGGTGGACAGCTGTAGGATTTATGATGAGGATAATAATGCTCATCATAAGGTGATTAATGAAAAGAGGAATTTGGATGAAGTGCGTCGTGGTGATTTGAGTATTCATCCTGATGCTACTAAGATGTATCAAGATTTGAGAACGTCATTTTTAGTTGCAAAGTAATGAAGAAGGATATGAAGGGATTTGTTTATTTGTGTTTGACTTGTCAGGAGTCGTCTGGTTTCATGTAACTGTTATCCATTCCTGAGTAGAAGTGGAATAGCATTTCTATGGATTTTGTTTCTGGTTTGCCAAGGACGTCGAGTAATTGTGAGGCGATTGGGGTCATTGTGGACATATTGACGAAATCTGCTCATGTTATTTCGATAAGAATGGATTAACCGATGGAAGTACTTGCAAGTTGTATATTGGTCAGACTGAGAGGACGATTTGGTCACTTAAGGATCTATGAGGGCTTGTGTTGTGAAACAAGGATGTGTTTGGATTAGCTTTTTGCCTTTGATTGGATAATACAAAGACTTTTGTCTGGTGTGTAAGCTGACATAGCAGATTAAGAGGTTGAGTATGTTAAGAGAGAACAATGAGTTTCTGGTTAATACTAGAAGGAGCTGGAAGATGGTTATGGAATTGGTAAATCTGTTTGTTGTGGGAAATCAGAGTGCGCATCGGAAGCGTGAAATGACGCGGTTCGTATGGGTATGAATTGTTAGAGTTCAAATTATGGACAGTGGATGTGGTAGGAATTATAAGACCACCAGATGTTTTGGTTACATGTTTGACTGCTATGTCTTGGCATGGTTATTTGGATGTTGTGCGACCGGGTTGTTGTCTGTGTCTTGATTATTTCTTGTGTTTTGGTGTTAGTCGATGAGTGCATTGTATGGGCATTGCATCTCGTTGTCGTTGTTGTGTTTTGGTTGTTTGGCATTTAGCTAGAGTGAATCTTTGTTGGTGCTGATTGTGTCGTTGCTTCCGTGGCTTGATAGTTGGTTAGTCGGATGCGAGAGCGTATCCAAGTTTGTTTGCGTTTGGGATATTTCCGAGGTCGGAAATCTTCTAAGTGGGGGAGAGTTGTAACGCCCGGAAAATAAGTATATAGTTGATTTGGACGTTTGTGACATTTATTGGAATTTTACCGTTTTTGGAGTCGTTTCAGTCGGTATTAGTTCGGGATGGCGGACTAATATTTAATTGAAGGTTTTCATATTTTTGGTACTAGAAATATCATTAAGGTAATATTCCGCGTTTTGGGGCGTTTGAATGATATTTGAGCGTAGGGGCATTTTGGTCATTTCCGCGGGATAGATATTTTCTTTATAAGAAAGAAATATTGTGAGAAAGAAAAAAAGGGATGGAAAGAAAAAGAAGAGAAAGAAAGAGAGAAAGGAGAAGAAGGAAAAGAGGAGGAAAAGTGGAAAATGGAGGATTCTCAACCGAATCGATTTCCGATCGTTGCTATAGCAAGGTAAGGGGGATGAATATAGTTTATCTTGATTGTATGGTTCTTGTAGTTTTGTGTGTTTTGTTCTTGTTCTTACTCTTTTCCAAGCTTGTTCAACAATGGCAAATTGTGTGTTTTGTGAGTTTTGAAGATATAAACTTGATTTTGTGGTGTGTATGTGTACTATGATGATAGATATTCCCATGGATCATGTTTGTTTTTCATTTCTCCATGTTTTCTTGCTTATGAAGAAATTTAGGTCAAAGATGATATGTGATGATCCAACCATATGATAATCATGGATTAGGTGTATATATAGCATGTTTGTGTTGTATTGGTGTTGGGATGAAGGTTTAAATGGGTTTTGAATGGTTTAGAGGGGGCTGAGACGGTCTGTTGCAGAACTGGTTTTTCTGGGTTTACGCAGGTCCGCTGAGCGGAGGGGGTCCGCTGAGCGGAGGTTCTTTTGCAGGAATCTCTGTCTGGGTCCGCTGAGCAGAGGTTCTGCATTTTCGTTTGGTGAATTCTCTGTCTGGGTCCGCTGAGCGGAGCTCAAGCGGACTGTGTGGAATTTTGTTTTTCCAAACTTTGTTTTATTGTATCTTTTGAACCGTAGGTCGTTTCTACGCGCCGTTTGAAGTATTATGAGAACCCTTGAGTATGCTTTATGATAAAGAGGAGTGTGTTGGTGGTTGAATGATTTTTCATAAATGTATTTTGTGAAATGATATTTGCTAATCAAGTATGTTTTGACGGTATACGTGTGCTGTGTGAATATGAACGCCTGAGTGGCAATTTTGATGATGTATCCGTATAGAATAATATAACCGGTGTGATGTAGATATGTGACCGAGTTATATTGTTGTTGTTGTTGTTATGTAATTGAGTCGTTTGTATGCACAGCATGACATTTCATTACGTTAATGGCAGAATGCTATTAACAGGTGGCCTGAATTGGCAATTATTACCAGTGGGAGCTTAATGCTCGGTAAAAAGGTGTATTTGCCCGAGTGGCAAGAGGTCATCAGTGGGGGCTATATGCTCGATGACGGTTAGTCGTAGCTTACTGCTCGACAAAGGTGTATTTTCCTTAGGGAAAGAAGTCCCAGCATAATGCTCGGCAAGGTGTATTTGTCATAATGACAAGGAGGAGTTTTACTCCGGATTTGGTACCACATGCATACGCATAGTCGAGTCACATTCATCATCTTCGGTCTTTATAATTTATGTTATCATCCATGTACCGCATTATTTATATATTGATTGTGGTTGACTTATTGGATTATCTTGTTATATGACTCTTAATGATATTTGTTGGAATTACTATATTGATCATGCTTTCATTATGAATTGTATTCTCACCCTTCTGCCTTAATGTTACCTACTCGTGGGTAATGTGCAGGTGATCCGCAAGTGTAGGTGCTCACTTGTAGTTGTCCGTTTTGGTGTCGTCCGCTCGTGATACGTAACACCTAGGGGGGGATCGAACACTTATTTTGTAGATAATGCTTATAGGATCCTTTTGATGTATATTTGATCCTTTTTATGTATTCGTATTATGTATTTTGGATACCTTCTCATGCGATGTATTTTTGGAAGGATGTTGTGGATATTTTGTTTACCGATGCATTTATACAAGTATGAATACATTCAGGTGTTTATGTGTATCCGTCCTCTTGATTATTTGTGTTACGCATCTTTTGCGAGTATGTTATATTTGGTTATGTGGTTACTTAAGTGTAACGCCCTAATTGTTTTTATGAATTTAATTTTATACTCTGATATTTGTACCTATATGCCTGGGTAGAATTGGGGTGTTACACTCAACGCAAGAATGATTATGTGTAATTGTGTTGGAGATGACGAAGCACGAAGATGAGAAGCCTTTGTGTATCTTTTAGTCGTTGGTGTTGTTTTCAATAATTGAACCTTGGATAATATATGTGAGTTGCTGGTATGTTGGAGCAGAGTGAACACATGATTTGGGAAGTTTTTAGCAGATAGGTCGACCTACCTTGGTGCTTAGGTCGACCTAACAGAGGTAAGAATGAGTCAGAATGAATTTGTTGCCAGTTGAGTCGACCTATTGCTAGGTTAGGTCGACCTAGAATCAGTTAATTCAGCTTTTTGAAGAATTCTTCAGATTAGGTCGACCTGTGGATGTGAGTGGGTCGACCTAACAGTGATATGACAAAAGCTCTTCAGTTTAGGTCGACCTGGGAGTGTGGTTAGGTCGACCTACTTGTGGTATTTCTGAAACTTTCTTGTTTTCTTAGTTTTGAGTCGACCTAGATATATTGCAGGTCGACCTGATTTGTCTTGAATAGCCAACCTAGCATTTCCTTGAGTTCTTTTGCTTAAGCCTTGTTGTTTGTTTTCTTGTGGAGTTTGCCATGGATCAAAAATTTCTTTGTGAATGTGACCTTGTATTTACAGGAGTTGTTGCTCATATCCTACTTAACACTTTTGTGGTAATCTCTTTTGTACTTACACATATGTGTAATCAGCTTATAAAAAGCAATCATGTAAACGCAAACATTATAAGCAACTGTAAGTTGTTTGTTCCTTGAATGACTAGTCTTAGTTTGTATACTCAAGAAGACTTTGACAGTTTTTTATTATGGAGAAATCTCCTTCAAGGGACCAGTTGGGTCATAATTGTTAAGGAGTCATTGATCGTTATATCTCTTAGGGGATCAGTTGGGTCATAATTCTTAAGAGACCACTAAGAGATTGATCAATGCTTTGGTTGTTAGTCACCGGCAGTTGGCCCGTGCATCTGTAATCATTTTGATGATAGTGGATTAAGTCCTTTTCTAAGGCAAAATCACCTTGACGGATGGACATGATTAACCTTTTCTAAGGTGAACCTGGATAACATGAATGTGTCATCTTTATCTTCATTGCACACTTTATTGTTTATCTTAAATGAATATTATTTCTAAAGGAAAAAAAATTTTAAATATCTAATTTAAACCCCTCTTTCTTGTGTATTTCTCTACCTTCAATCTTATTTTCCATTGAAAAAGTGTCTATCCCCTTTAATTCCTCACAAAATCTCAAAATAATTTTCTTCTATATTCTAACCATTTCGACTATCTCATTCTTACATTATTTGGTATGCAACCACATATATGCTTATTTTTATAGAAAAGTCAAGGAGAGAATAAATAACCTTATGAGATTAATAAAAATCAATCCATGAATCAAAACAACATTAAACATAAATGAAGTGAATGCATGTAATACACATTATTACATTGTTTTATTACCACGAACTATGTCACACTTGTGCACAACAATATTCAAGTGCTCTTTTCTTTAACCTATAACAAAATAAATAAATTTAATGTGCTTTCTTCCTTGTTTCTTAATAACTTAATTGGCTTTCCTGCAGTTGTAACGAACTTCACCTTGATTTCCAACAAGTGGCTTAATATTTCCCATCTTAATCATAGATTTAGCAAAATCCTTATAGAAAGCCCTAGTATCATAACTATATTTTCTCACCAACGCACCACTATAACCACCATTCAACAATTCCTGATCAGAATGAAGAACACCTTTCTTTTCAATCAAATCCGCGAAATAAAGCACATCGAATTTCGCCCGTGTAACCCTATCCAAAGGCGTAAGGTTAGAGTCTCCTCCGTTTCTCGGACAAATATTTTGAAGCTCTTTTGCAAAGCTAGAATCGATGTTGTTGTCATTGTAGATTCGATCCCTAAATAAAAGGCAACGTGAAAATCCAATAGTGTGTGCTCCAGAAAGAGCAACTAGGTCTTTTTCATTTAGGCCATGGTTTTCGAAGTTTTTGAGGAGTTGAGCATGACTGAAAGATGGTCCGGGGATGTCTTTGTCTGCATCGGCTCGACTCGCTGTCCTTGAATCTCTTCTTCCTAGTTTCACTTTCCATGATGGTCCTCCTAACTGCATTCATATAATTAAATTTAATATATTTTTTTAATAAGTAATTTGTGTCTAGCACGATTCGAACCTAAAGAAAATTTAATACTAATAATTGTCTGATAAAATTAGTTTTATTATTCATGCAATAATTTTTTTTCTAAAATTGAAGTTCTATAGGTATATGAAAATAAAATACTAGTAACATGTAGCTTGTGTGACTTCACTTTGATCTATTCAAATAGCAAGTTCAAACTTAAGGCATATTATTATATTTGACATAATTATTAATTGTAGCTATTTCGTGCTAACTTGTTACACCATTAAAAAAATATGAGTGTGTAATTGTTAATATTATTTTGAACAACTAACACCAAATAAAAATTAATGAAAAATTTCTAAAAAATGACATTTTAAAAGTAATGAAGAAGAAGTGTTAATATTATTATTACTAACCGCGACGACGGAGTCTCTCACAGCGATAGTCAATATATCTGCACAAGAAACAACCGATTTTCCACATGCTTCATCCACAGCTTGTTTGATCTTATCTATTACTTCAAATCCTCTAGCTGAATTGATATTTGGATTTGCATTTTTTTCACTTTCCATGGAAGACGTAGAGTCTAAAAGAATCGAACCGTCGCAACCCTAAATCACACAAAAAATTCAAATGCTTGTCATGGAAGGTGTATATATATAAACATGGATATATAGAAATAGAGATAGAGATAGATATTCGTACATTAACAAAGCAATCATGAAAGTGCAAGCGTAGTAAAGAAGCACCCATGCGATTTTCCTTTTGAACTGCAGCTTTCACGACGCTTTTAATGGTGCTCAAAGCGTTGGGACAAGTATAGTCATAGTAATTTGGTGTTAGTGCTGAAAATGTTGTAGTTGCAAGAGTTGCAAATACTAATACATGGAAGAACATTGAGAAATATTTTTTGGAGGACATTTTTACTATGCAATTAATGATTATTGATAAGTGACTTGTGAGGAAATTATTGGGTTTATGAAGATTTATTTGTGTTGTAATGCATGCACATTGATGTGTATATTTATAGTGACATAAGAAACATGATAGTGCATAAAAAATAATTTGTGAAAAGTCGACTAGGCCTAAAAATTGACAATTTCATGGCAAGAAACATTCATCAAGGAAAATAACTTATTAAAAAAATTTCATCAAACTTCATATATACTAATCTAAACAAAGTTCGTTTGTGTAAGTTATTGAAAAGTGGAATTTGTCTATGATTGATATAGTCTGGGTGGTTTGGTAATTAAAAAGTCAATCTTAATGATTAAGATAAGAATTCAAATTAAAGTAACATATCTCTTAATTTTGCCCAATGTCTTTTTTTTTTTCTGCAAAAATATGGATATATTAAAACGAGATTGGCTCATGCCATACATCCAAAGATAAAGGGTCCGGGACCCCATCAAGCCAGGTTCTAGAACCTATGGAATGACCAAACTTAACAAGTCTATGGGCCTCCACATTTCTAACTCTAGGAATAAACATAACAGAAGCCAAAGAAAAACATTTAAACAAGTCCCTACAGTCCGCAGCAATATGATCAGCTACAACAAGTTTTGATACACCATTTATGCACTCCACAATATTAAGACAGTCCGACTGCACAAGAATACGCTCCAACTTAAGCTCTGCTGCCATCTTCAAGCACCATCTAATTGCTAGAGCTTCGGCTATCGCAGGCTCCACATTCAACTCCTCTCTTTTGCACGCAGCCATGATAACATCTCCTTCCGGATTCTTTACAACGCAGCCAAAAGCAGTGTTTCCCGAAGGGAAAACCCCAGCATCAACTTGCACCGCATGAGTATCAAGTGGCACCTGCACGTGGTCCTCCCCTTGATTTCTTCTAGAGCGCGTCTCCTGGTGGCAAAGATTAAAGTCTGCCGCAGCAACTACAGCCTCATGGGCCACGGTAATTTCGCAGGGCGCTTTGTTCCTGAAGATCAGATTGTTGCTTGCCTTCCAGATTCCGTAGAGGGTATAGTAGAGAACTTGAATGCTGAATCTATCCCCGCACGAAAGAGCCTGTTGCAGCCAGTCCATAACCCCAAGTTCCTGAGGCAACCTGTAACATAACACAGAGGCAAAGAAACAATGTTTGGCAAAGTCACAATGGATAAATAGATGCTGGGCAGATTCTTGCTCATTATGACAGAAGGGACAAAGATCTTCAAGCTGGATTCCTTTTTTCCTTAGATTATCCCTTGTTGGGAGGATAATCTTGATCACCCTCCTAAGGAAATTATGAATTCTAGGCTGCACTGGCGCATTCCACATCAGCTTCCAGATCTTCTGGTCCGGACATCTCGACGGACCCGGTAGCTTGTCAAATTTACCTTGCAGGCACAGGTGATAAGCAGACTTTACTGAGAATTCACCAGATTTCTCTGGCCACCAGCAAAGGACGTCCTCTCTTCTGCTTGTAGAGAGAGGAAGGTTAATGATTTGCCTCGCATCCTCTTCCACGAACAGCAAAAAAATTAGGTCCCGCTTCCAATGCCCTCCATCGCTACTTATCAATTCAGAAACCTTCATGCCAACCCCTTGATCACGCAACAAAACCCCCACCTTACATCCTACCCCATTGGGAATCCACCTATCCTTCTGCACTACCACCTTCTCCCCTGTCCCTATCCTCCAACCAGAGCCCTTTTGAACTAAATCTCTTGCACTTAGTTTACTCGGGGGTGTCAATTTCGATTCCTAGTTTACTCGTTCTTACTTTCTTAATTTATAAAAATTAGTACTATCATTCATTGTCAATAATTCAAAGGTTGATGGTGGATTTCTTTTTTTCTTAGTGAGATTTGATCTGTTGACGATGAATGTAGAAGATTTGACGTGTTTGCATGTGCAATACTTTTTGTTTTACAAGGCTCCGACAGAGGTGTTGATTGAGCTAACTAAGATTCAACGATAAGTTTTATGGGGAGGTATTGAGGATAAGGGGAAAATTAATTGGCTCAACTAAATCTTAATTTGTAAGCCGAAGAAGGATGGTGGATTAGGTTTGAAGCATAGCGGAAGATTCAATTGGCATTGTTGAGAAAATGGTATTGGCGTATTATCAATGACGAAAATTCCATATGGTATGGTTTTTATCTTACATGTACGATGACTTGTAGACGAAGATCTTGGCTACCATTGCGTCGACTACTTCTAAGCATGATTCACTGTGGTGGCGAAACATTTGTTCTTTTGTTGATTTGAAGTGGTTTTCCTCTTCTATTCACGGGTGCAGTTACCGTGCATAGATAAAAATCTATGCACCATGCATAGATTATTATGGGCCCTTGGATGATCAAATTCTAGACATTAATTATCAAAGCGTTGGGACAAGTATAGTCATAGTAATTTGGAACTGGAATTTAGGAGTCCAAATTGCTGAATTGAATTCGAAAGACAGAGCTTTTGCTTCAGAATTGTTGTGTATTTTGGCTTTTGTTAAACCGGTCTAAGGTCAGGTTGAAGACACAACGCTTGGGCTTTAGCTCTCTCAAAAGCTAATAAAATGTCCACCTGGGCCTCCTGCAAGGATTTCGTCAGTTTTTTATTGGATTCAAGATCTAAGAACTTGGACTCTGACTCCACTTTTTGCCTTTTCGCTTCAGATAGTTGTTTATTCAACTCCTCCACCTGTCGGTCTGAACCTTTAGGGCATCCTTCATCTAGGTTACCTCCTTAGAGAGACGAATTTCATTTTGTTCATAAGCATCATCGACTTCAAACAGTCCCCAGGTCATAATAGCATACTGCATCAGGTAAGCCCCAATGTTTTAGGTCAGTTGCTGAGTGATCGCGACTTTACGTGTCTATTAATCTTATGACTGCAAGTGCACAGTCGTGTCGTGTAGTTTTAAAAGATATCAAATCCATAGGGACTACGAATCGATCTACCGTTATCTAAGGTTACTATGTAAAGCTAAGGCTACTAATATTTTGATTGTTTCTAAGGGGAAGTGATTGTGAATACTAAGAAATATAATAATAGACGGATATCAGTATGTATTTCGTTTAACTTTAGGTGATCCGAAGGTCCATTGGCTAACGTATTAGTTCGATTAAAAATCTTTATTAATTCAATTGATTAAAAGTCCTCCTCTCAAACTTTCGCTCTGTTGATTTAGACTACTGTCCTAACTCGTAATGTACGCTTTCGCCATCCCATTAGATTTTAGAAAAGCTTTTTGGAAACAACGTAATTAATAAAATGCTTGTTTTATGAAGTTGTTATCTATTTAAATATCCTAATCTCAAACTTTCGCTCTGTTGACTCGGAACATGCTAATATCCCTAACGTACGCTTTCTCCATCCCGCGCGGGTGTAAAAACATTTTTTGAAAATAAATAAGTTCTAATTAGTTTTAATACGCTTTCACCATCCTTAAAACTAATGTCCTATGTCTACTATCCAGTTAAAGATCTCAAACTTTCGCTCTATTGGTTTTAACCTTTTACCGTCTTAACCCCTCAAACTTTCGCTCTATTGGTTTTAAGACTTACTAATTAAATTAGACATACAAACCAAAAACAAGTGATATTCAATAAAATAAAACTAAGCCAATTTATTTCGGATCCCACGGTTAACTTACTTTACATACCGATATCTTAGTTAATTAGCCAGACATATTAATACGATTAAGCATGCATGAATTAATTTGGTTTATAATAAAAGGCATGTTAAATGGCATACAATATATCATGCAATAACAATAATAAATAAAGCAGTAAATGATAAGCCTGAAATAAAATAAATCTTAATTGAATTGAATCTTGAAGTATCGAACTTCCACCACAGGTTGGCTGGATCGTTCTTCGGAAATAAACGGGCAGAAATTTAAAACAAGGAATAAAAAGGATAAATCTAACGTAAGGCTAGATTTATAAAAGGTTCACAACAATTTCCGGTGTAGAAATTGCTGTAAGAAAATAAAATAGTTTAATTGAAAGCAGGAAAGAAAATAATGGTCGCGGAGTAATTTCGGCAGCACTTCGTTAGCAGAAAATCTGACAGATTGAAGTGAAGTAGCTTCCTCTATTTATAGGCGAGCCTTTGCAGTTGGAACGCGTGAATGCAGGACTTCTGGGCTGGGAACTCGGAGACGCACGTCTCCACTTCTTTAGGGAGACTCAGCAACTGACTTGAGACGTGCGTCTCAAGTGGAGAAAATATAGGGGGAGTTGGAGACGGACGTCTCCTCATCGTGACGTGGCAGAGAGAGACGTTGGAGACGGGCGTCTCCACGTGCTCTTTAGGTCTTTCCAGCTCCTTCGTGGGCTGGTCTCTCTCTTTGGGCTTTTGGGTCTCCTTTTGCACCCCTTTTTCACTTCAGCACCCCTTTTTCATCTTTTAGACACAAATAGTAGTCATTTTAGCTTCATTTCTTCTCCTTTTCACAAATAGTCTCAATGAGAGTGTAAAACCTGAAATGAAGCAAATACTCGCATAATATCATAATAAAACAATATAATTAACAGAAAATGCTATAAATATTTATGGATTTCAAGCTAAATATACGATATAAAATCGTGTTATCACTGAGCACCTATAATTTTTACAACAAAGAGACGAGTAAGCAGACTCGGCTCAAGAGAACTAGTAACCACTAGACTAAACATGAATACCAGGATAATAGTGGATTCAAAACACAAAGAACCTAGAAAGTCATGGACTCCATGGACACTTGCGGGTAACATCATAAATATATCTGTGGGGATAAAATTCTAGGGATAAATCTAAAGATTAGGCGAATCCACTGGGGGAGAAGGAAACAAAATTGGCTTATGCTTCAATGCATGTTTGAATTTTTCTACAGAGTAATGTTCCATATAAATGGAAGCATTACACATTTGGGTGGATGTAATGTAATGGTGATTATTATATGCAATGTGCCAATACAAAGTTGGATACCTGCAAGGAACTCTCAGGATAGAGTTTTGATTTCTGCTTAAGAGTGCTAATAACCTAAACTTTAAGATTTTGATCCATGTGGGAAATAATCAACTGATTTGCCAATCACCACTGGCTGCAACCTCTGGGAGGGAATTGCAAATCACACTGAATTCTGAAAAGAGATGCCAATGAAGATTGAACTTTACTGTTGGGGATAAAAATTCGATTTGCCAATCACCCTTGGTTGCAACCTCCAGAGTGGGGAGTTGCAAATCCAACTGATCTCTAAAGAGAGGTGCCAATGAAGATTTGACTTTAGCCTTCTGAATAGTGTTAAGGATGACGATCGTGACTTCCCGACAGTCTTCGAATTCACAAGTTGTTTAGCTTGCGCCTAAACTTAAACTTATCAACTCCTGAAGAGGAGAAATGTCATTGCATATTGCTTTTCCCCCAGCCTATAGGGACTTTGAAGAAATTTGTCTCGAGAGGAATTTCTTAGATCAGAGCTATCATAAACATTTTTCCCTAGTATCATTAACTTTGGAACACTGTCCCTGACTAAACAGTGTTGGAGGTAGTTTCAAAGACGCTTGGGTTACTACCCCTGATTACTCTCACTTTAAGAGATTCTTCTAATCTTGACCTGATTGCCCCAGTCACTTGTTTTTCTCTTTTTGATTTAGCGGGCATTCTTTCTTTCTTTTGATTCATTCATCTCCTTTTTGAACAAGTCGTGTGATCCTGAGTCTTTTGACTTGTTGACATGGTAATGAGTGCTTCACTCCTCTATTGGTGAGGGTTAACCATTGTGGTTTTGATTTTTTTAGTTGACCTCTTGATAGGTGAGGGGATAAGGGGGGATTGATCCTCGAATGTTCACTCCTTTTGAAATTTGAATGCTCGATCAAATTAACTAAAGACTATCTATTCCCAAGTTAATATTAGGACTTTTCTGAGAAAAGAAACTCCTACTTCAAGGCTCAAAGGGGTTAACAAGGGTTTCACACTTTTATATCTCCAGTGTTTCTAGATTTGAAACAATGTATGTACATTGTCAACAACGTTTTATTCAAAACCATACTATTTAAGGTTCTGGGTATTACATGTTCATCATTCTCCCTTCGGAGTTATCATGCTTTGTTTAACAAGAGTCAAGTATCACAAGCAGAGAAAACACATTTAAGAGTGGAAATGAATGGATTTTTTCAAGACAAACATATCCAATGCATTACTATTATTGATAAAAAAATAAACAAGCTTTGCATACAACGTTACTGAACAAAACAAGAAAGATTACACATGAAAATGCATGATGATATAAAGATTTCCAATGTTGAGGAGATCCTCTTCGTTTGGACTTATTGCTTTAGAAGATTCACTGGATCAAAGGAGAACTTCAATTATGGCCTTCAGGTGTGAATATGATAGCCTTTGCATTAAGTAGGTCATGTACCTTTTCCCTGCATTTATTATAGTCTTTGATAGAAAGTGCCCCAGTATGGTAGTCAACTAACATTAGGGTCAAATCCCACAGGATACGAAAAAGGAACATGGTCAAACTATTTTTGTTCCGCCAAAGAAAGCTTGAGCAAGTTAGGTAACAACTGATTATAAGTCATAGGAATAGCACCATACACTCTTTTAACCTTCTATGCCTCTGCCTACCCTGTTGGCGATGATTCTGTCGATAATTTCTTCGTTGTGGCGCATACTGAACTGATTAATCACATGGAACAGACTTTCGTTGAACAAACTGAGTAGGTGGCTGACTGAGAGTTACAACACAAATTTCAGGAGCATCCTGCATAGGAGTAACTATTACCGCTTCATGATAAGAGACCTAATCAGGATCAGAATCAGGAGAATCTTCTTCATACTCAGAAACTACATCGGTTTCTTCCTCCACATGCTTGGGTAATTCAAAAGTAACAACAACATCTTGGATATTACCGTTCCTGAGACCATTCTCAATTTTTTTCTCTAATGGCAACCAACTCTGAAAATTCGGAGGCATTACATGGAATTAGATATTGGTAGTATACACCTTTCAACATATCTTTGAACATATTCATAAGCTCTTAATTTAAGAGTGGAGGTTGAACTTTGGCAGCTAGTTCTCTCCATCTTCGTGCATACTCTTTGAACGACTCATCAATTTTCTGAGTCAAGGCTTGGAGATGAATTATGGTCGGAGCTATGTTATAGTTGTACTTGTAATGCTTTATAAAGTCTTCAGCTAATTCTTTCCAAGTTCGGATATGAGTTCGCTCGAGTTGAGTATACCATTCAAGAGATGTACCACTGAGGCTATCTTGAAAGAAATGCATTAGTAACTTGTCATTTTTAGCATAAGGAGCCACTTTGTTGCAAAATGCCTTCACATGAGTCCACACACAAGTGGTATCCTTGTATTTCCCAAAGTTGGGGATTCTGAACTTAGCAAGGATCTTGATACCAGTCACTAGGCACAAACTGATAATGTCTAAATAAACTGAGTTACGACCTTATACAACTTTCAACCTATGCTCCAGGAGGTGAAACTTCTGCTCAGTCAGGAACCTGAAGGCTTCAAGTTCTGAATCGTTCTAATGATGTGAATTCTTATTAATATGAATAGGATTCTCATAAGTATTTCTGACATTTTGATTCATAAAACCTTCCTCTGGGGTGAGATTACCATCTTCATTTGTCCTTTGAAGAACCTATCTCATCTCTTCTTGTATAAGAGCAAGGGATTAGATATCCTCCATACATTGACCCATGTTATTCCTCAGTCAGATCCTCACGAACTTTTTGTCAAGGAGATGCAATATGAGTTTGAGATGAGCTTGGTTAATGAATTAACCTACTTCCTTGGGTTACAAATCAAGAAGATGGAAGACTCTATTTTTCTTTGCCAAGAAAAGTATGCAAATAATATTTTGAAAATGTATATATAAAGCATAGGGTCAAGTATGTTTTTGGTCCCTATAAATATCTCAAATTTCATTTTTAGTCCCTATTAAAAAAATGACATGTTTTAATCCCTATAAAACTTTTATGCATTCAGTTTTAGTCCCTGTTATTTTTTAAAATTTTGAAAACTATTTAATTACCCTTAAAATTTTAAATTTTTGAATACTTTTTTTCACACGTGTTTAGAATATTATAAAATATTTCTTTAGCAAATTATATAATTTTCTATAATGAGAAGAATTAAATATGAATTTTTTAAATTTCAAAAGATAATGATAAAAGTAATCCAAATCTCGACTTAGAAATCAAATTTAGAGTTTCTATTTTTTTGAGGAACTTTTTATAATGTTCTAAACTTCTGTGTAAAATAATCATTCAAAAATACACATCGGTTTAATAGTAGGGACTAAAACTACGTGCATAATAATTTTATGGGGACCAAAATATGTCATTTTTTTAATAGGGACTAAAAATGAAATTTGAGATATTTATAGGGATCCAAAACATACTTAACCCTAAAGCATATGGTAAAAGTATGTGGATCACTCAAGTATGTACATAAGTAAACAAAGTATGCTCAATGGATACACATCAATAAAAAAAGATTACAAGAAAAGTGTATTAAATGTATGAACATGGTGAAGACGATCATTTTGTTTATGTAAAAATTTAATCATACAAGTTTAAGTTTCAAAGTATGGTTGATTTTATCATGGTATAAGCATAGGAATCAAGGTATGATCATGGCATTGATGTATAAGTAAATATTAACAAGATGATGCATCAAAATCAAAGGGAAAGTTCATTGATCATAGAATTAGGGTTTTAGGATCCAAACAAAGTTCATTCATTTTAAAAAAAAAAACCTAGGTGATAAAACATTTGAATCATGTTATTAACTTCAAATGGAACTTAAGTCAAACATGTTATCATCACAATCACACAAGTAATCAATTGGACAAAGGAATTAACCAAGTTTTTTTTATAAAGGCCTTTAAAGAAAGTATAAAAAGTACTAGTTTTGAATTAATTAAAAGTTAGTAAAATAAATATATTTTTGGTATTTTTTAATATATTATTAAAATAGAAGTTATAAATGAGAAGTGTACAAAAAATCAAGGCATAACAGGCACGCGCTCTACCACTAGGGTGGCTATACATCCAGTGTTTAAGTTGAATTCAATTAAATATATTTTAAAATATGCCCAGAAGTTCAAATTTGAACTTCATCTTCTTCTTTAAGACAAGTCAATTTTCCAGAAAACGAGTTTTCTCATTTCTCAACCATTTGTAGTGATGTAAACATGAAAATTGCTTAGAATTTTAACACGAACTCAAACATGTAGCTCTCATAAATTTATTCAACCTGTAGCTCATTAGTTTTGCAGAAAACTCTAAGAACCCTAGAATTTCAAAATCAAACTAAATGACACACATTAAAGATAAATGGCAGATATGTGAGGCTTTTATTCCTTACATCATACAAAGCAATATAGAATCAAGAATTATCAAAAAGGATGCTCAAATGATGAAAATAAAAAATGAAAAAAATCTTACCAATTGGAGAAAGTCAAATGCCTCTTCTATTGCTTCCAGAAGCAAAGTGATGATTCTAACACCTTCCTTGGACCTCCCTGAAGCTAATTGAATGACTTGTTTGCCTTGAGGATGCTTAAATTACTCTGTTCACTTCAAGTTGAAAATGGTGAAAGTTGAAAATGGAGAATGGTGATAAAGCTGTTACAGTTTCAATTTTAAGATTGCTACAAGTTCTATGTGTTACATGTGAGGTGTTTGAGTGATAAGTTTGCAGAAAACTTGAAGGGAATTGAAAATTTGAAAGTTTGTGCAAAGTGATGAAAATGGAACTTTGTGTGAGGTAGTGACTTTGAGATTTCTGGTGTGTTTGGTTTTAGAGTAAAGGGCTTCTATTTATAGGCAAGGAACCTGAGTTGTGAGTGAAGAAATCAGCTCAATTGGAGCTTCCAAGCTCAACTTGACTTTGCTTACTTAAAGGTGAAGTAATGTTGAAAGTTATGGTTCTAATGACTTTAGCGTGCTTGATTCATGAACAATAGGGAGGCTCATATGATTTTAGTTGGTTGCTTGGTTGTTTTAAGATATTGTGTGATCAGAAGCAACAATGTATCAGATCAAGACTTAAAACTTTATGATTAAAGTCACTTTACCAAAGGGGAAGTCATGCCTTTAGTCTTGAAATGGAATGAAACATTGGTTAATAATCAAAACAAATGGATAATGTTCCTTAGACTTGTGTAATCTTCTGATCAGAGTAAGATTTGTAAGTTATAAGAACTGTAATCAAGGATTTAGTAGGTTTGAAATGTTTTGGCTCTAAGAACATCTCATGAAAATGACTTAGAATTCAAGTTTTGAACCTCAACTTCATCTCTTCGAAACTCATAGCTCAAGCATGATAAAATGTGTTCTTGTACTCTTTGGAAAGCCCAGGACATCCTCTAAATCTTTCATTTTTGGAGTTTTTCTTGAATCAAAAGGGATCATTGTGAAAAATGGCTTCAAAGTCAGCTACTTTTATCGATCAAAACTGCCTTGAAATTTTTTCCAAGTGTTTTCCTTTGAGTTATCATTTTCATGGCATCATAGCTCAAAATCCTTACATCTTTTGGAAACAAACCCCTAAGATGAAGTTGTTGTATGAAATGAGTTCTTCAATTCGGTCTAGAGAGCATGAAAAATGGTGGCTTGATTAAGAAGTTACAAGTCTTCAAAGTTGAGTACTTGAACATGATTTTTCTCCATAACTTAAAAATTTTCCAAAACCCTAATTCCATTTTTTTGAAACTTTTGATTGATTTTCTTGATTAAAGTTGATCAAATGACTTTATCAATCATTTTTGCATGATTCTTGACCTTAGAAGTTCATAGTAGACAAAAAATTCCAAAAGTCAAAGTGGAACCTTGCATAGTTGACTTTTTAGCAGTTGAAATGCAATCTTTCCAATACAAAGGAATCAAGCTCTTCTAGCCAAATGAATGATATGAGTGGGATATTATGAAATACTTGAGGTCCTTAAATCATGTTTTTGAGCCATAGGATCATGCTTTGACCAAAAGACAACCTCCCAAGAGAATTAGGTCAAAACCCTAATTTGTGTACCAGATGAATTTGAAAGTTAATGATCTTGAGTTGAAGCACTATTGAGCTTTGGATATTGATGAGGGAAACCACTTGAGCATATGAGAAATCCTAAATCCCTTTGTGAGCCATAAAATCCTAATTGCCCGAGCTCCTCGATCAATCACCTATCATGTGGAACAAAGAAACAAACAAGCAAACACATTTTTTGTATAATAGGGTTAACAATGATGCATAAATGATATTGATATGAGATGAATGGTGATGATGATGACCAAACTCTTTTATCATGATTATAAAATAAATTGAGATCTTGGGATAAAAAATTAGGGTATTGACAGCTATCATCTCAAAAACTTATAAATCAATGTAAATTATTCAATGCCAATTCATCATGAGTATCAGAACACAATTATTTTATTTTAAAATAAAATCAAAATCTAAACCAATTTACATTTAAGGTACCAATATCCAATTACTTATCATGGATACCTAAGAATTTACCTTATATATAACGTTTTCACAACTTTAATTTTAATCGAAAAAGCCTTGCATTTAGGCTTTTGATAGATTTTGGTAAAGTTTGTTGTAACGTCAACATTAATAGCTTATGTAGAAGATCCAATTTCATAATAATATTCAATTGTATAATTAACTATTAGCCAAAAACTTAGGTAACTAATAACGACCGAAGGTTAACTAGAGTGGAAATAAATTCATGGCATTGCAGAGTCAACAATTTTTGAAATAACTGCATACTTAAGTTGGTATATTTAACATAATATACATTATCATTAGCAATCCTATTTTATCTAATTTATATTTCTTTTGTCAAACATATTAATTTGTGAAATATATAATGTGACATGTTTATAGGTTTTAATTGAAGGATTTAAATTTAAATTGAATAGATATATACATTACATATTATTAGGATTAGTAAGAGTAAAAATAATAAGAGTAAAAATAATTAATATATGGCAAAATATTATTTAATATTAAGACTAGAAGTATTGCCACAAAGAATCAGAGAGAAAATAGCTACCAAGAGAAGAATAGTTGGTGCACATTTATTGTGTTATTTCCTATTTAGAAGGTAATCACTACAAGAAAACATCACTACAAGATGACCTATACAATACAACGATACAATTATTCTAAATATTAGGATATCCATTTTTTAAGCTCAAGCCTATTCACAAAATTTCCAAATTAAAATTAAGTATTTATCTGAGAATAAAAATCAAAACTAAAATGGATATTTTATTATTCACTCAACAATTTTGAAGTAGTATTTCAATCCAATAAAGGTAGAAAGAAAATCCAAAATAAAAGAAAATCACACTATTTCATTAATATAACTAGTGGTAAAATCCATATTCTTCTCCTTATGATTTTCAATAACAACATGGCTAAATGGTTTTAAGAAAACACATATTTCTGCTCAGGATATTCACCTTGCCATAAAATTTGTAAAAATCACCATGAAATCGTAGGCTTAAATTGAAAACAACCATAAATTAATTTTGTTGTTTCTCTAAGACTTTGTTTGGGAGTTTGGAGGGGAAGGGATGGGAGGGCTTTAGAAAATAGAAAGAATTGTGTGAAATGAATAAAAAGATTTTGGATAGGAGGGTTTTGGAGGGTTTGATTTTATTCATATCACCAAAAACCCCATAAAATGGGGGAACTCAAAAATTGTATTGAAGGAGGGTTTTGGAGGGTTTTGGAGGGCTTAACTAAATTTTCCAAATATCATTTAGGTTGTTATACTATTTTGAAAATTAACAATTTAGTAATGATAATGACTCTTTTATCATTCTAAACAAAATCATTTTTTCAAAAAATGTCAAATATTTTTCTATATTTTTTTAAAATTTCATTTTCGGAAGCCTTCCCCTCCCCTCCCCTCCAAACTCGCAAACATAGCCTTAAGGTTGGCATGCATTTTGTTAAAATAAATTCAGCAGAATCATATTGAAGAGAATGCAGTTTAGTGATTTCAACATGTAGAACAAGATGTCTCAACATGTCTGGTTTGACATCTTAACTGTAGGAGCTGATATTTCAAGTGGATCGTGTTTTTAATTGCTACAGTATCTTATGTTCATAGAATATTCTGGAATAATCAATTAGTTGATGTGTTATCCAAGATTGACTCAAATCAAGAGATTTCTAGACTTTCTATAACTGAAGATGATTTAGGAAAGTTTGTATTGAAGACCTAGTTTCTTGGAGAACAAGTGGCAGAATTTGGGCAGCCCTTTGCTGCGTTTTTGAAGCCCAGTCCAGTCGAGTTTAATCTTATAAATAGAAGGGTTGTAACCTAGTTTTATTTGGAACTGGTATTTGTTCTTTTAGGGTTCCAGGAATCCTTATTTTGGTTGTAAGTTCTGTTTTCATTCACAAACCTGTAGGTGTTGAATGTTTGATCTCCGAAGCTTTTAAGCAAGGAAAGTATGTGTCAATTCTCATAAGATGTGAAGTATTAAGAATTGTGTGTCTTGGAAGTGTGTCTTTTGTGTTTTGTTTATTGTGCAGTTTGTCACAGGGGTTCTGTGATTAAAGGGATTTGAGGAGGGCCTCATACCTAGGGGGTCTTAGGTAGAAGTCATAGGAAGGGTGGTGATTAAGTGAAAAGTGTGAACGGGGAGTTTGACTTCGAATTGATACTATCGAATATTGGTTTCATCATTTGCTTGGTAGCCCCCGGAGTAGGAAGGTTGTTTCCGAACTAGGTCAACATATCGTTGTGTTCCTTATTTTCTGCACTATTTTATATGTTGTTATATACTTGTTCATAACTGTTATAGTGCTCAGATATTGTGTCGTGACATCTCATTCGACATCTTATATCTGATACCATAATTTCAAATTCATAGAGTGTCGACCTATTAGATTAATTGACTTTTATAATAAATCAATTTGATAAATAAACAAACATTTCAAAATAACCATAATATGTATCAACAAGGCTCTGATACAGATCGATAGATTTAACTTAATTAATAGATACAAATTATAGCATATTATTATATTAATGAGTAATCTAGAATAATAATAATGTACCTTGTAGGATTTGAAAGAGTGTCGTCAGAAAAGTGATATGAAAGGATTACTACCCACATTGTTGTTTAGGATTTCAGAGTATATCTTAATTGTTTAATGGGGAAACACTTAAATAACTAAATGGTTGAGGGCAAGGTCCTCTCATTGGACTTAACTGAATGCTCCACACCATCACAGTCCATTTAGACATAAAAACTAATAAAATAATTATCAATAATTAGTGTTTAATAATATTGAACATAACATAATTAATTAATAATTAATTATTTCAATCCATATTTAATTAATTAAATAATTAATCTAATAGAAGCATGCGGGTGAATGGTACAGTCTTTCTTTAACAATCGATTAGAGCTTTGAAGAGCATTTGTTCCGCTGCTTGAGATGGGAAATGTGTAATGTAACACCCTTATTTTTTCATTTATTAATTTAATTCAAATTTAAATTAATTATCGGGATTAATTGGTATTTTAATCGGATTAAATTGAATAATTGAGATATAAGGTAATTGGGCTAGTGTTGTGATTAGTAAAAGGGAGGTGCTAAGTGTTAGGCCTTTACTAAAGTTATACTCTATTTTTCATAAAAGAAGGAAAATAAAAGAAATTGAAAAATAGAAGAGCAAAATAGCAAAAGAGGAGAAAGAGAAGAACGTGAAAAAGTTTTGGAAGAGGAAGAATCCAAGAATTTGGCTAAGGTAAGGGGGGACTATTCTGATTATCATCTTTTATCGGTTTGTAGATGATAGATTTAAATTTATGTATTGTTTGATTCAATTGGGATGTATGTTAGGTTTTGGGGTTTAGAAGTTAAGGTTTAATTTCATATATTTTGTGCAAATGAATGGTTGTGGATTATTGGTGATGTTAGATAGACTTATTGCTTGATAATTTAGTATGAAATCTTTGAAATTAGCTATGTAATTGTGTTATAATCGAACTGGTACGAATTGGATTGAGTAGAGGGGATGAAATGCTTTCAAAAAGTGATGTTGTTGTTGTTGCAGAAGAGGCGTAATCGGTTACGTAACCGGTTAGGCTGAGTGTGTTTTCCAGAAAAATTGAATTTTGATTTCATAACCGGTTACGGACAGGACCGTAACCAATTACGTGTGAGAGGAAATAATAGTGAATAAAGTTACGTCAAGCCTAACCGGTTACGCTATTCTCGTTACCGGTTACACTGAAGGTTTTTTTGAAAAAAAAATAACATTTATGTTGACGTAACCGGTGACGCCATTCCTATTACCGGTTACGCTGTAACTTTTTGGAAAAATATTTTATTTTCTAAAACTCATAACTTTCTACCCGTAAGTCCGTTTTGAGTGCCGTTTTGTGTATTGAAAAGATAATTTGATTTTCTATCTAATTAAATAGCTTTAAGAGCATTAACTCGATTTTATTTTAAAAAACCGGTATTTTATGGTGGTGGTGGATTATACTTGTATGCATGAGTAATAAATGTATTTATGCGGTGGCGTTGTGGCAATGTATTTGCCCTATTGATGATGTGTTGGTATGATGTATGTATTACATGATTGGTGAATGATTTTAAAATATGAATGCACTATTCGGTGTTGTGTTGGTGAGTTGGTTATGAAAATGATGTTCATTTTAATCGGGGTTGATGATTAGCATGCTATAGGTGGTGCATGCATTCATAATCATTTCGGAGCTGTATCCTGGTGGTGTTTGAATCAGTGGTAGCTAATTCTTATTTTATGGAATTAGTGAGTTGGCAGTAGCTGTATCCTGATGGTGTTGTATCGGTGAGATGGGTTAATCTCATGATTGGCACCACATGCATGTAGTTGCATTGCATTAATATGTATGTATTATTATAACATGAATGTTGCTGTAAATCTGAATATATCTGCAATTGGGTGAATAATATACTAATGATGTTTTATTGTTTATGAGCTTATAACATTTGTTAATTGTGAATGAGACTAACCCTTACTGTTGATATTTTTCAAATTGAGGAGTAGCAGCTTTGTGCTTTGGTGAGGATAGCTCGTAGAGTAGTTCTTTAGTTACATTGTGTCGGTGTCATGCTCTGGTCTTGTAACACTGGAAAACATTTGTTTTAGAGTTAATTTCATAAACTCTTGTTTTTAGTTGTTTGGTTATTCTGATTTGATTATGAGTCGATGGATCTTTGGTGATGAATTTTAATCGTTTTGATTTATTCAGATTTTGAAACTATTTCGTTGTGTTAAACATGTTTACTGAATAACATCGATTTATATTCCTCAAAAGGCATGACATGATTGAATGTTTTATTTATTTTTGGAGTTGTAATGCCTTTGTACATGTTTTACTCTGAAATTATTTAATATTCTGCGGGGGTTTAGAAGGGTGTTACAATAGTGGTATCAGATCATAGTTGGTCATTGTGACCAGAGTCTTATTATTATTATTATTATTATTATTATTATTATTATTATTATTATTATTATTATTATTATTATTATTATTATTATTGTATATGCTTTTATATTGGCTGCATTTTATGGTAAAACATTCTAGTATATGTGATGTCTTGACTAATGTCATGACATGCTATGTGTAGTATTATGCAAGGTTTGATTGCTTGAGCTAATACAGGTTTTGGTTGGATGTCATGCTCGATGTCATGACATCAGTATCTGACAACAGTGGCTGTTATGTTTAGCTATTATATTTAGTTGTTATGTTTCCTTATTTATCTCAGGCTACAATTTAGGAAACTATATTTAGTGTTGTATAGTTCTCGCTAAAAGATCTCGTCTGCAGCATATGAATTAACACCCTGATGATGTAGAAATTAGGTTAACTTGGTTAACCCTAATTTATGTTTGGAAGGCCTAAGGCCCAAGTGCTGCCTATAAGAAGATTGCTAATCCTACTTTCAAAGGCAGATATTTTTGTGTGAAGAATTTGGTGAATTGTGGTTTATTTTCACGTGTGTTTGTGTTAGTGTTTTCTTGTAATCCAAGCAATTGTCACTTTGATGATTATTTTGGAATAGGGTGTTTTGAGTTGTAATTTGTTGTGTCACTCTAAGATTTTAAGCATGAGTGTTGTGTCTCTTGATTGAAGCTTTTAAGCAATATCAAGATTTGTTTGGAGTGTGTCTTCAATTTGCTTTTCGTAGTTTTCTGTTTGTTATCACTGTTGTGATTGAGGGGGAGTGAGTAGGAACTCAGGTCTAGCACTAGATTGAAATTGCATTGGGTAGGTCTTAAGTGAGGGGTTTAAACTGGTATTTTTGGCTCTGAATTAATACTGCTTATAGTGGATTTCCTCCCTGGCTTGGTAGCCCCCAGAGTAGGTTTTGTTTCACACCGAACTAGGTAAACAATCTCTTGTGTTCCTTATTGTTTTTGTTTACTCTTTGCAAAATTTTATTATCAGTTCTAAAGTGGATGTCATAACATCCGTTACGACATTCATCATGTGTTACTAGAATTTTCAATTATTTCCTTGCATACGACTAGTGTGATGTTTACACTGTCGATACTTTTGTCAAACAAATATTGTTTTGTGAATTAGCAGAACAATGGCTGGAAGAGGTGGAAGAAACGATGATGTAATTGCTGAGGCCTTGGGAATGATTGCTGGTGTGCTAGGAAGGAATCCCAACAGGGAGGAAATTGGTGCTAACAGACAGCTGGGAGAATTTCAAAGGAATAATCCTCTATTGTTCTAAGGCACTCACGATCCTGATGGTGCTCAGAAGTGGCTCAAGAAGATCGAAAGGATTTTCCGAGTGATAAATTGCGTTGAGAATGTGAAGGTGAGGTATGGTACTCATATGTTGTCTGAGGAAGCTGATGACTGGTGGGTTGCTACTAGAGATGAACTTGAGGTTGCTGGTGTAACAATTACTTGCGATGTGTTTAGAAGAGAATTTCTGAGAAGGTATTTTCCTGAGGATGTTCGGGGAAGAAAGGAGATTGAATTCCTAGAGCTGAAGCAGGGTAATATGACAGTTCCTGAGTATGAGTCCAAGTTTGTTGAGCTGGAGAAGTACTACACTCACTACAACAATGATGAGGCTAGTGAATTCTCGAAGTGTATCAAATTTGAGAATGGTCTTCGTGATGAGATCAAGCAAGGTATCAGATATCAGAGGATTCACAGATTTGCTGCCTTGGTGGATGGTAGTAGGATCTTTGAGGAGGATAATGTTAAGATGAAGTCATCTCACTCTCGCGAGTTGGTTGACAAAAAGGGGAAGAAACCTATGGATAGAGGTGAGTCATATGGAAAAGGTAATCCAAAAGCTGGTGGTTGGAAAAGGCCTAGTGTGGGGAGACTCTAGTGCTCCTGTTAGGTGCTATAGGTGTGGTGAAGCTGTACATCACATCCATGAGTGCAAGAGTGAAGAAAACAAGTGCTATAGGTGTGGTAAGGCGGGTTATGTTGTTGCTGATTGTAAGGGAAAGGCTGTGACTTGCTACAACTGTGGTGAAGAAGGCCATATCACTCCAAAGTGCACTAAGCCAAGGAAGAATCAAGCTGGTGGTAAAGTCTTTGCTTTTTCTGGGTTAGAGACTACTCCGGAAGATTGATTGATTAAAGGTACGTGTTTTATCCATGGCACACCTTTAATTGCAATTATAGATACTGGAGCAATTCATTCTTTTATTTATTTGGATTGTGCTTAAAGATTGAAATTGGAAATATCTAATATAAATGGAAGTATGGTTATTGACACTCCTGCATCGGGTTTAGTGACTACTTCATTTGCTTGCTTGAATTGTCCAATTGATATTTTTGGTAGAAAGTTCGGAATGGACTTAGTGTGTCTTCCGTTGGATCAACTTGATCTTATTCTGGGAATGAATTGGTTGGAATTCAATTGGGTTCATATCAATTGTTTTATGAAGACGGTTATCTTTCTGGAAGCTGTCGATGTTGAAGATTTGGCGATGATTGCTAGATAGGTGAGCGAGGCGGTTAAAGACCGGGCGACTGTGTTTATGCTATTTGCATCAATGAAAGTGAAAGGAAAAGCGATGATTAGTGAATTATCGGTTGTGCGAGACTTTCCGGAAGTTTTTCCAGAAGACGTTAGAGAATTTCCACCTGAGAGAGAAGTGGAATTTGATATTGAATTGATTCCTGGAACGAGTCATGTGTCGATGGCGCCTTATCGTATGTCGGCATCTGAGTTGGTTGAATTGAAAAGTAAATTAGAAGAGTTGCTTGAGAAGGAATTTATTCGTCCAAGTGTTTCACCGTGGGGTGCGCCGGTGTTGTTGGTGAAGAAGAAAGAAGGTTCGATGAGACTATGTGTTGATTATAGGCAGCTAAATAAAGTTACTATCAAGAATCGGTATCCATTGCTGAGGATTGATGATTTTATGGATCAACTGGTTGGAGCGTGTGTTTAGTAAAATTGATTTGAGGTCTGGATATCATCAGTTTCGTGTGAAAGCAGATGATATTCCGAAGTGCGCATTTAGAACGAGGTTTGGTCATTACAAGTATAATGTGATGCCATTTGGAGTAACTAATGCACCTGGTGTTTTTATGGAATATATAAATAGGATTTTTCATCCTTATCTTGATAAGTTCGTGGTAGTATTTATCGATGACATTCTGATATATTCTAAGAGTGAAGAAGAGCGTGAGAACATCTCAGAGTTGTATTGGAAATGTTGAAAGAGAAGAAGCTTTTTGCGAAGTTGTTGAAGTGTGAGTTCTGGTTAAGCGAAGTAAGTTTTCTTGGTCATGTGATTTCCAAGAATGGTATTATCGTTGATCCGACGAAATTAGAAGCGGTATCTCAGTGAGAAGCCCAGAAGTCTGTTTCAGAGATTCGTAGTTTTCTTGGTCTTGCAGGTTACTACAGAAAGTTTATCGAAAGATTTTCGAAGTTAGCATTGTCGTTAACTAAGTTGACAAGAAAGGGTCAAGCGTTCATTTGGGATTCAAAGTGCGAAGAAGGATTCCAAGAGTTAAAGAGGAGGTTGACTAGAGCTCCTATCATGATTTTTCTGAATCCGGCGGAATCTTTTGTAGTATATTGTGATGCTTCATTGATGGGATTAGGTGGCATGTTAATGCAAAACCAATAGGTAATGGCGTATGCATCGAGACAACTTAAAGTGCATGAAAGGAATTATCCACCTCATGACTTAGAGTTGGCAGCTGTAATATTTGTGTTGAAATTGTGGAGACATTATATGTATGGTTTAAGATTTGAAGTATTCAGTGATCACAAGAGTCTGAAGTATCTCTTTGATCAGAAAGAGCTTAATATGAGACAAAGGAGATGTATCGAGTTCCTTAAGAATTATGATTTTGGGCTGAATTATCATCCAGGTAAGGCGAACGTGGTTTCTGGTGCATTGAGTAGAAAGTCTTTACATATGACTATGCTAATGGTGAGGGAATTCGATTTAATTGAACAATTCAGAGATTTGAGTTTGGTATGTGAAGGTACTTCTGATAGTGTTAAATTGGGTATGCTGAAGCTGACAAGTGGTATCCTTGATGAGATTAGAGAGGATCAGAAAACTGATGTTAAGTTAGTTGATAGGTTGACTTTGATTAACCAAGGTAAAGGAAGTGATTTCCGAATTGACGAGAATGGTATAATGAGGTTTGGTGATCGAGTTTGTATTCCTAATGTTGTTGAGCTTAGGAAGAGTATTCTTGAAGAAGGACATCGTAGTGGATTGAGTATTCATCCCGGTGCTACCAAGATGTATCATGATTTGAAAAATTTGTTTTGGTGGCCTGGAATGAAGAAGGAGATTGCTGAATTTGTTTATTCTTGCTTGACTTGCAAGAAGTCAAAGATTGAACATCAGAAGTCGTATGGGGTTATACAAACGTTGTTTATTCCAGAGTGGAAGTGGGACAGCATATCTATGGATTTTGTTTCTGGTTTCGCGAGGACACTTAAGAATTGTGAAGCTATTTGGGTTATTGTGGACAGATTGACGAAGTCTGCTCATTTTATACTGTTGAGAATGGATTATCCGATGGAGAAGTTAGCTCAATTGTATATTGAGAAGATTGTTAGTCTACATGGTATTCCTTCGAGTATTGTGTCCGATAGAGATCTAAGATTTACTTTTAAGTTTTGGGAAGGTTTGCAGAAGGATTTGGGTACTAAGTTCAGATTGAGTTCTACTTATCATCCACAGACTGATGGTCAGACGGAGAGGACGATTCAATCGTTGGAAGATTTGTTGTGTGCTTGTACATTAGAGAAAGGTGGTGCTTGGGATAGTTATTTATCTTTGATTGAATTTACCCACAACAATAGTTATCATCCGAGTATATGGCACCGTTTAAGGCTTTGTATGGTAGGAGGTGTAGGACGCCTTTATGCTGGTATGAATCTGGTGAGAGTGCTATAACTGGACCAGAGATTGTTCAATGGATTATGGAAAAGATCAAGATGATTTAGGAGAAGATGAAAGCTTCTTAGAGTCGCCAGAAGAGCTATGATGATAAGAGGAGGAGGACTATTGAGTTTCAAGAGAGAGAGATCATGTATTCTTGAGAGTGACTCTTATGACCGATGTTGGTCGAGCGTTGAAGTCAAGGAAGTTGAAGCCGTGTTTTATTTGTCCGTTTCAGATTATGGAAAGAGTGGGAGAAGTAGCTTATCGTATTGTGTTACCGTTGATGCTTGCGTACTTGCACGATGTGTTTCATGTGTCTCAGTTGAGGAAATACATTGTGGATCCGTCTATTGTGATCCAAGTGGATGATGTGCAGGTGAAAGATAATATGATAGTTGAGACATTACCTATGAGGATCGAAGATCGGAAGTTGAAACAACTGCGAGGTAAAGAGATAGCGTTGGTCAGAGTAGCATGGGTAGGACCAGCAAGTGGTAATGTTACCTGGGAACTGGAGAGTCAGATGAAGGACTCTTATCCGGAACTCTTTACTTGAGGTACGTTTTCGAGGACGAAAACTCTTTTAGTGGGGGAGAGTTGTAACACCCCGTATTTTTCCATTTATTAATTTAATTTGAATTTAAATTAATTATCGAGATTAATTGGTATTTAAATTGGATTAAATTGAAGAATTGAGATATAAGGTAATTGGGCTAGTGTTGTAATTACTAAAAGGGAGGTGCTAAGTGTCCGACTTTTACTAAAGTTGTACTCTATTTTTCATAAAAGAAGGAAAATAAAAGAAATTGGAAAATAGAAGAGCAAAAGAGCAAAAGAGGAGAAAGAGAAAAACGTGAAAAAGCTTTGGAAGAGGAAGATGAAGAATCCAAGAATTTGGCTAAGGTAAGGGGGGACTCTTCCGATTATCATCTTTTATCGATTTGTAGATGATAGAATTGAATTTGTTTATTGTTTAATTCAATTGGAATGTATATTAGGTTTTGGGGTTTTGAAGTTTAGGTTTAATTTCATTAAAATTTTGCAAATGAATGATTGTGGATGATTGGTGATGTTAGATAGACTTATTGCTTTATAATTTGGTATGAAATCTCTGAAATTAGCTATGTAATTGTGTTATAATCGAACTGGTACGAATTGGATTGAGTAGAGGGGCTGAAATGCTGTCAAAAAGTTAAGTTGTTGTTGTTAAAGGGGCGTAATCGGTTACGTAACCGGTTACGCAGAGTGTGTTTTCCAGAAAAATTGAATTTTCAGTCTCGTAACCAGTTACGTACGGAACCGTAACCGATTACGCGTGAGAGGAAATAATAGCGAATAGAGTTATGTCAAGCGTAACCAGTTATGCTATTCCAGTAACCGGTCACACTGAAGGTTTTTTTGATAAAAAAATTAACATTTGCATGGATGTAACCGGTTACGCCATTCTTGTAACCGGTTACGCAGTAGCTTTTTGGAAAAATGTTTTATTTTCTAAAACTCATAACTTTCGATCTGTAAGCCCGTTTTGAGCACCGGTTTGTGTGTTGGAAAGATAATTTAATTTTCTATCTAATAAAATAGCTTAAAGAGCAGTAAATCGATTTTATTTTTAAAAAAACTGGTAATTTGTGGTGGTTGATTATACTTGTATGCATGAGTAATAAATGTATTTATGCGGTGGCGTTGTGGCAATGTATTTTCCCTATTGATGATGTGTTGGTGTGATGTATGTATTATATGCTTATTGAATGGTGTTAAAATATGAATGCACTATTCGGTGTTATGTTGGTGAGTTGGTTATGAAAATGATGTTCATTTTAATCGGGGTTGATGATTAGCATGCTATAGGCGGTGCATGCATTCATAATCATTTCGGAGGTATATCCCGGTGATGTTTGGATCATCGATAACTAATTCCCATTGTGTGGAATTAGTGAGTTGACAATAGCCTTATCTTGGTGGTATTGGATCAATGAGATCGGTTAATCCCATGATTAGTACCACATGCATGTAGTTGCATTGCATTAGTATGTATGTATTATTATAATATGAATGGAAAATGTCCAATGTTATGATGTGATGCGATTGATTTATTTGGTGTGGTTGATGAATGTTGCTGTAAATCTAAATATGTCTGCAATTGGATGAATAATATACTAATTATTTTTTATTGTTTATGAGCTTATAACATTTATTAATTGTGAATGAGACTCAACCTTACTGTTGACATTTTCAGATTGAGGAGTAGCGACTTTGTGCTTTAGTGAGGATAGCTCGTAGAGTAGTTCTTTAGTTACGTCGTGTCGGTGTTATGCTTTTGTCTTGTAACACTGGGGAACGTTTGTTTTAGAGTTAATTTCATAAACTCTTGTTTTTAATTGTTTGGTTATTCTGATTTGATTACGATTCGATGGCTTTTTGGTGATGAATATTAATCGTTTTGAGTTATTCATATTTTGAAACTATTCCGCTGTGTAAAAAATGTTTACTGAATAACGTCGTTTTATATTCCTCAAAGGAATGACATGATTGAATTTTTTATTTCTTTTTAGAGTTGTAATGCCCTTGTACATGTTTTACTCTGAAACTATTTAATATTCCGCGGGGGTTTAGAAGGGTGTTACATGTAAGGCCCCGATTTTATTTAAATTATTTTTTTATACTTTGAATATGTGATGCAGTGCATTTATATGCGTTGATGGATGTTTTGATGTGGGGTGAGGCCCTTGGAAGGGGAGAGTTGTCTTAGAAATATAGAAATTATGGTGTTTGAGGTGTGTGATCAATAGTGTAAAGATGAGGGGTGTCATGAGTAACTAATTACTAATATTAGTTAGTAATTATTTTGTTTAAATAATTTAATGAAGATTATTTATATTTTAAATAATTATTTAGAATTTTATTAATATTTAAGTGGGATAATATGTGTAACACCCCATTTCTACCCGACAAATATATATAAATCAGAGTTTTCAAAATTTCTCAATAAACAAATGAGGCGTCACATAATAAAAACAAAACAAATCAACTCGTCGCATAAAGCGGATACATAGCACCTTTGAAACAGAATAACTTATTTTATTAAAACACAGCGGAATCACTTAAACAAGTATTCAATAAAATATCTTCAGTTAACTTATCATTTTGTTCAACCAAGATAACACAATTAAACAACAACATCATGAATGACATAAATCGTTCCCCCCAGAGTGCTACGTATCAGAGCGACAACCGACTCGAGTAACGGCAACTAAATCTTCATACTTGAATACCTGCACGTTACCAATATAAAGGCAACGGCGAAACAAGAGAAAAGGGTGAGATATCAAATCATATAAGTGAGTGCATGATAAATTGTATATTAGGATTCAGGCATATAAAATCATTACATCGCAAGTATCAACAATTACCATACACATCATACTTCCACAGTTCATTAATCTCTCATACTTTTCATCGCACAACAAATCATAATTATGTAAATAGTATCATCCAATAAATTTCACATATTCAAGTATGCACGAAGTTCAATCGTATAATAATCACAGGATTCAATACTATTATTCCAAATATATACACAATCCATCATTATCACATATTCTCGCATTTAACCAATTACGTATTCAAACATCACCTCTTCTCAATTATCAACTAATACAATTATCACTACAACACCAAGTGTACATAATCAATTACCAAACTCATACACATAGCATCTCAACATCAATGCACATAATCAATTGCTCACTCGTACACTTATCACAACCTAATGCACATAATAAACTATCACATAACTCTAATGTGACTCAATGAAACATGTGACACTATGCATGTGGTACCAATGTGAAATTCTAAGTTTCACCGGCCTCCGATTCATAACTCTAGAATCTAAGCCACACTTCCGATCCGAACAAGACCAAAGTCCACCAATTGTAAACATATAGTTTACGGCTTCCGATTCGCTCTAGAATCCAAGCTCGCTTGTGTTTCAAAGCAAATCCACATGTGTTTCAAGGCACACTATGATATGAATGTATGTACAATATCACAAATATATGCAATTAAGATCATCTCTACCATCTTAACTTTCCGCATATCTCAATAATTCAACTCTATGAATTATCCACCAATTGTACACAACATTCGCAACACACACATCATTAACATATAAGAGGCCAATTAATCAATTACGATTCACACAATCCAATTAACACTAGTAACCATACTATCTCATGTTAATTCTCATTTTTGCCAATTATACATAAACACACACTTTCAACATCAAGCAATTAATCATTAATTTAATGCTAACCAACTAACCACAGAGAATCGATATTAGCACAACATCATGACATATACATATATTATTCTCAACATACATATTCAAGCCAAAACACAATTACGGATGAATCCTCAAAATACCGTAATTTACCGACAAACCGAATAGTTGATCCAACTTCAAGTATATTCCAATCAATTAAACTCACTGCAATTAATTTAACTATTAATTTAACCAATTAATATCAAACTATATTAATTTAATTCACTTCAATTTCTACTTCATTTCCAATTTCTAGCATTCTATTGCTCAAAACCATTTTTATTGAAAAGAATATCACGCTAGCTTTCTAACGCCTCGAACGGAGACTCAAACGGAGTTACGGTTCAAAAGATATGAATTGTTAAAGTTCCAATAAAAAAACAAACACCGACGTTATACACCGACAACTCTAAACATGTCGGAATTACTCAAAACAAATAAAAATATGACTCTTAATAATTCAAACAACTCTGACAACTTATTGTCGACTCTAACAACTCTATTGACAACTCTAACAACTCTATTGACAATTCTATTAAATTTATAATTTATTTATAAAGAATATTTAAACCAAACACAATTTCAGTCGATTCGTAAAATATCAAAATTTCAACAAAATAACACCACCATGTTAATCTACTAATTAAACTTAACTACCACGTGAATTTTCATCAAATTTCGAACAACTAATTATACCGCTTAATCCGACTATTTTGATCAAACGGGACCATTTTGCCTTTTATTAGTCCTATAACTACTACTGTTTCTAATTATATAACTCATTTTATAAATTATGATAATACCCATCATATTATACCATTACATTATATTAATTCATAATCATGTTTCATCACCATCCATGGCATAATACCATTATATATACATTAAATCATTAAATAATATTATGAACATATGAAACAGGGCATATATGTTATGTTAGATAGCAAAGAAACAACTATCACACAAATATGAAATGGAAAAGGAAAACAAGATCACGACAACAAAAGAAAAAGAACGAGAATAGCATATGATGGAAACATAGTGACTTAATGGATCCACTAGCCGTCCGTCAACTTTACAAGTCATCCGTCAATGGTTACATTTCGCACAGCATCACAACAATCTCAACAACAATAGAAGTTTATCGCTAACAGCATTTCTACATTATTTTAAAATCTCAATTTCTAATTTCCAAAATTCTACGGCAACTCAAACAACAACAACAGCAGTTAAGAGAAATCAGTATTTTATAGGTTTCTAATTTCCAGCAACAACTAACACAAGCAAACACAATAAATCTATACATCTAATTCCCCACATACAATTTTTCCTGAGCCCCATTATAGGAAGAAAACCCCACCCTTACCTTATCAATAGAAGCACTCAAATGGGTCTCTAATTGCATCTTCAATTGACCCCATGGATGAAAATTTCCAAGCTTCTTCTTCTTCATTGCTTGCCTCTTTCTCCTTTATTCTTGTTTCCTCCCAAATGACAACACTACTCTTTCTCATCTCTAAAACCCTAATATAAAACCAATTGGGCTTAGTGTTTAAGTCTCCTCTTTATTATTCTCCACAACTAATTAGGCCCAATAAGTTATATAACTCAAATTAAATCAAAATATCACTTTTATTAATATTCCAGCAATATAATAAATTCCAACTTCTAAATAATATTATTCTTAATATTATTATTCGACCGTCCGACTAAAATCCAACTTTTAACTTAATAAATTCAAATATGCTTCTTAAAATAACACCGACAATCCAAATTCGACCAATATATCATATTTTCGGTCTAATCTTAATTACTCAGAAAATTCTCAAAACTTCAAATATTATTCCAATAATATTTCTAATACTGAAAATATCAAATCTCTTGATTAAATATCAATCCGCTATCCTGAACTAATACAGACTAAATCGTCTCAAAATACGAAAACTTCACTAAACACTCTGAACGTCTAGATTAAGCGAATAATCGAATTTCCGGGCGTTACAATATGCGTAGAGATATTGAAGGCAAGGTAGTAATTTGCTTGAGGAATATTGATGGTAAAGAAGGAAGACCATATTAGGGGTCTAAGGGTTATTTGAGTTAAGAGAAATATGTGAGAAAGAAAAATCATGGTTTTAGAGAGAGAGAGAGAGAGAGAGAGAGAGAGAGAGAGAGAGAGAGTAGTTAGGGCTTGGGGAAGATTTCCATGGAAGAAGAGAAAAGTTCAAGCTTGGGAACCATCAATCTAAGGTAAGGATGGGGTTCCAACTTTCTAAGGGATTGTATAATGATTAAGTATGCGGGGTTTGATTTCCATGGATATTGTATGATTCTACTCATTAAATTTCTTTTCTTGTGTGTGAACCTATATGATGAATTGATGATATAATTGTGGTTGAATTGATGCAATTGTTGGTGAAAAATATGTAGAAACATTGGGTAATATATATGTTTGACGCGCGGTTGGTAATGAAGAACATGGTTTTGGTTGCATTTTGGGGTTTTGGGATTAAGAGGGGAAGGTTTTTGTATTTGAAAAAGTTGCAGAAAAGTGCTTCTGTAAGTGATGTAACCGGTAAAATGGTTGAGGTAACCGGTTACATTGAATACGTGTTTTTGAGCATTTTTTGGTGATGTAGCCGGTTACATGGATGAAGTAACCAGTTACATCTATGGATGTCAACGGGTAGGGAATGTTCGGAGGATGCTTTCCCGCTCCCCGTCCCGCCTCCAAAATTATTCTCCATCCCGATAGATCCCCAGGAGAATCTTAAGAAAGTTTCTATACTTTTTGATCACAACTATGACACTGGTATTTTTGTTATTTTATTCCTTTTAATAAAAACACATATTTTGCATCTTTCTCTTTTCTAAAATTAAAAATACATCTTGCATAAATAAATAAATAAATAAAAATTCAAATCACTTGTTGTTGCTAATATTTATTTTCTAAAAAAATAATAAATATTAACAAAACTTGTTGCTACCATGCTTCCGCTAATTTACTACCATGGTACTGCTATCATCCAGCGCAAGTGGTTGATTATGCGTGAGTGTGGAAAATTCATAACTAATAATTTATTAAGTGAAGGCTTAATTGCAATTTTGGTCCCCTTATTATCATTTTTTTAAAATTTTTGTCCCCTATTTTAAAATTAGGAATTTTAGTCCCTTTATTTTAATTTTTTGAGGATTTTGGACCCTTGCAAATTCGAAGTCAACTTTTAATAAAATGGAACTCACATTGATGGCTTGTTCAACATAAATCTTAAATAAAAAATAACTTTTTTTAAATAGCTCACTGCTGAACTAGCACTGACACATCATCAATGTGAGCGTCATTTCATTTAAAATTGCCTTCGAATTTGCTGAGGGATCAAAATCCTCAAAAAACAAAAATATAGGGACTAAAATTCCGGATTTTAAAATAGGGGGGCCAAAACTCAAAAAAAAAAAAGAATAATAGGGGGACCAAAATTGCAATTAAGCCCTAATTGAATGAAAAACATGTCACTAATGGAAGTAAAACGAATTTGAAGAGTAATTACAATAAGCACAATGAACAAAGGAGGGTGATTATTGTGAAGATGATGATGAGAACAACACAGATGATGAATGTGAGAGACAAAGATAATTGAGAAAAGAAAAGGAGGAGATGTTGTGTACATTCCATGTATTGAGTGCAATCTCTAGAGTTAGGTACTTGGATAGTGAAACAATACATTTATACAATAAAACATAAATATAAAATGATCCACTAATGACTCTTCATTTTCTAAGACATTAATATTATTTTTTATGTAAAATTACATAGTTATATATCATACAATATATAAAATATAAAAGTTAAATAATATGGTTGGAGTCGTGAAACCCACGGGGCGGAGGGTACTTTTCCATTTCCTTCCCTAAAATGTCATCGGGGAACTTTTCCCTCCATCCCGTCCCCACGGGGAAAAAAATCCTCTACTTCGGTGCTCTGAACAAATAAATTTTAGAACAAGATTGAGAATCTGTGTTCAGAATCTGGTTTTGATGATAATAAGCATATATTTTGTTAGTAACAATTTTATTACTAATGGTTTCATTTAGTGCGCATATATTTTGCTATAAGCCTTATACAGGATTCATCATAAGCATAATATAAAGACTACATCATACTGGCTCAGATATGAAATCAGACATCCAGAAGATTGACAAAACTAAACATCATTCATCAGATGTTTTGTTTAAGAATACATCAAACAAGCAAAAATCAGCAAATCAAAAGTAAAGAAACAACAATGAAAAACAAGATCATTTAGAAGATTATACAATAACAACAGTATTACAAAAAACTATACTTCAACAAAACAATCTTCAAAGAGTTAAACAACAATATCAAAGCTCACATACAACAAGCACAGAATCAAAAAGTACATCAGAAGCTTCAAGGAAAATGAACAAATTAGCTACAAGAAGCTTTGCAACATCAGAAGATCACACACGCAGAAAGATCAAAAAATCTGAAGTTACAAGTTCTGAAGCTATGACGCAGAGACATGCAAGATACAAATATCAGTAGAAGTCACGTACAAGCCAATGAAGAATCTATAGCTAAGCATACAAAATTGAATAAAATACATAGAGCTGAGAATCAAAGGAAGAGCCGTTAGAAACATCATCACATGCAAAACGGTTACCACATTTAAAAGGAACAACTCCCAAGGTTAAAAGAAGAAGCAAGCCACATGCAACGCGTTGGAAAGACAAAGCTTAAACAAAGAAACACACCATCCACTACAATCATCAAGTTGAAGATAAGATTCTTCCAAGAGCAACACTTGTCATTTATGAGCCAATAGAGAGGAAGGCATTCAAAGCAATATTCAAACAACTGCAACAGCTAGATTCCAACGATTACACTCATCAAGCTATAAATAGAGTCAAACTTCAAACTTGAAGTATAGTGTGGTATCCATCTATCCACCCATCTATCCAAAATGGAAAGTGAGTGATCATCCATCCCTAGTATGGATCTGGAGAGAAAAAGAGAATATCCAGTGAGGATCATCCATGGAAAATGGATCAAGAGTGCAACCAAAGAAATATTCTGCAAAAGAGAAGAGAATGAATTTGCAGGATGCATCTGTGCATTTGTAGATGAAGTAGCTGAGCATGAACACTTAATTGAAGAAATATAAAGACATGCATCAGAAGATACAAGAGGTAACACATACTCTGTATGTGATAAGGAACAATGCTGATATACACTTATCATATGCCTGTACAATACCAGAGAGAGAGAAAATGTGTGAGAAAGCAAACACACATCAGAAGATACACAAGAGGCAACGCATACTATGTATGCGATGAATCAATTAATAGTGTTGTAATGCACTAAACACATGCCTGTGTGATGGAAATGGAGAGCATGAATGTGAAAGCTGACGAGCTAATTCAACTGCTCCATTGAGAGGCAACATACATTATGTGTACGATAACTAAATGTTGAAATACACATCATATGCCTACCATGAAGAATCTCAGAGGATAAAGAAGAAAACCTGCATGTTATGCAGAATGCCCCATTGAGGAGAAATGAAGACATCCAAGAATACTTGATCAAGCATTAAATTGATCATGTTGAAAGACAAAGTAAACTGAATACACTGAGTTGTTGCTCGTAGAGTGTTTCATGTTGACTGATGATGATCAATGTGTCATCAGCTGTTATCAGCTTAATGATCAGTATTGAAGAAGAAGAAGATCAAGATCAAGATAGAAGCAACCTACATAAGAGCTGCTGCTCTTTATCTGCTTTCAGAAGAATAAAATCTGATCCAGAAGTTCAAGAATAGAAGACTACAAGTTTATTTGTTATGCTTGTATTTAATTGTAAAACACATAGAGTTGTTACTCGTAATGTGTTATATCTTAAGAAACTTCTGATAGGATGTTTGGGCACCAGAAGTGACTTCTAGTCAGTGTGTCGTAGACAAATGTACTTGAGAATAGGAGATCATCTGCTTGAATAAGAAGCACCTCTGTAAATCTCCAAAAGATGCCTTAAGCGACCAGTTCAGGTCAGAAGCTTGAGAAGACAATTGGTTGCCGCCATTGTGGAAATCTCTTGGAGACTAAGTGAAGGTCAGGAGTCTAGGAGTCAGTGGATGTTGTTAGAACAAGATTTGTTCTGATCAATATTCTTAGTTTTGATGATAACAAGGATATGAATTTTGTGTGAGATAATGTGGTACTCTAATACATTGCAATTTCCCTTTCAGGAAATATATAAAGAGTATGCACAAATCAGCGCTCAGAAGCTTTGTCTCAGAAGGTTCAGCATGCAACATCAGAACATGGTCTGGCAAGACATCAGAAGATGGTCAAGGCAGAATCAAAACATGGGTCTATGGAAGCATCAAAAGAACTTGAGATCAGAAGCAGAAGCACTGAAGTTCTCATGGTATCACGCTCAGAAGCACTTCAAGGTCAGAAGACAAGAAGATGCTATGCACCAAGCTGTTTGACTCTGATGATATTCAAATATTATATTCACAAACATCAGATCAGAAGAAAGTACAAGTGGCAGGCTACACTGACTGACAAAAGGAACGTTGGAAGCTATTAAAGGCAACGTGAGTAGACACAGCGTGAACAAGGCTCGAGGTAGTTGACAAAAGCGTGAAACATTAAATGCAATGCTGTACGGAATACGCAAAGCATTAAATGCGCCCAACGGTCATCTTCTCAAACGCCTATAAATATGAAATTCTGATGAGAAGCAAGGTAACCAATAATGAACGAAATTATTCTGAAAGACTTGCTGAAACGCTGTTCAAATTCAAAGCTCAGAAACTTCATCTTCTTCAAAGCTCACTACATTGCTGTTGTAATATATTAGTGAGATTAAGCTTAAACGTTAAGAGAAATATCACTGTTGTGATTATAGCTTTTAAGAAGCATTGTAAAACTCTTATTTGATTACATTAATTTGTAAGTAACTAGAGTGATCAAGTGTTGATCAGGATACTCTAGGAAGTCTTAGCTTGTGTCTAAGCAGTTGTAATTAGAGTGATCACGTGGTGGTCAGGATACTCTAAGAAAGTCTTAGCTTGTGTCTAAGCATTTGTTCCTGGAGTGATCAGGTTGTGATCAAGATACTCTAGAAGACTTAGTCGCGGACTAAGTGGAAAACCATTGTAATCTGTTGCAATTAGTGGATTAAATCCTCAGGTGAGGTAAATCACTCCGTGGGGGTGGACTGGAGTAGTTTAGTTAACAACGAACCAGGATAAAAATAACTGTGCAATTTATCTTTATCGTTCAAGTTTTTAGACTACACTTATTCAAACCCCCCCCCCCCCCTTTCTAAGTGTTTTTCTATCCTTCAATTGGTATCAGAGCGCTGGTTCTAAGGTGCAAGCACTTAACCGTGTTTAGAAAAGATTCAGGAAGAGAAAAACGTTTCAGTAAAAGATGGCTGGTGATGAACACACATCTACATCTGGCTCCACTGAGCAGTACAATGGAAATGGTAACAATGGTTATACTAGACCACCAGTATTTGATGGTGAAAACTTTGAATACTGGAAAGATAAACTGGAAAGTTACTTTCTTGGTCTAGATGCTGATCTATGGGATCTTCTGTTGGATGGTTACAAACATCCTGTTAAAGCTACTGGTGTAAGGCTCACGAGAAGCGAAATGACTGATGATCAAAAGAAAGATTTCAAAAATCATCACAAATGCAGGACTGTTTTGCTGAATGCTATCTCTCATGCTGAGTATGAGAAGATATCTAACAGGGAAACGGCCCCTGACATATATGAGTCCTTGAAAATGACTCATGAAGGAAATGCTCAAGTCAAGGAGACTAAAGCTCTTGCTCTAATCCAGAAATATGAAGCCTTCAAGATGGAGGATGATGAAGATATTGAGAAGATGTTCTCAAGATTTCAAACTCTAACTGCTGGATTGAGAGTTCTGGATAAAGGCTACACCAAAGCTGATCATGTAAAGAAGATTATCAGAAGCTTACCCAGAAGATGGGGCCCAATGGTGACTGCATTCAAGATTGCGAAGAATCTGAATGAAGTTTCTTTGGAAGAGCTGATCAGTGCCCTGAGGAGTCATGAGATTGAACTTGACGCTAATGAACCTCAGAAGAAAGGTAAGTCTATTGCTTTAAAATCTAATGTTAAAAAATGCACTAACGCTTTTCAGGCTAGAGAAGAAGATCCTGAAGAATCAGAATCTGAAGAAGAAGATGAACTGTCCATGATCTCCAGAAGGGTAAACCAACTCTGGAAGAGCAAGCAAAGGAAGTTCAGAGGCTTCAGAAGTTCAAAGAAATTTGAACGAGGAGAATCTTCTGGTGACAGAAGATCTGACAAGAAGAAGGCTGTCTGCTATGAGTGCAATGAGCCTGGACATTACAAGAATGAGTGTCCGAAACTTCAGAAGGAGAATCCCAAGAAGAAGTTTCATAAGAAGAAAGGTCTTATGGCAACATGGGATGATTTTGAATTAGAATCAGGATCAGACTCTGAAGGAGAGCAGGCAAACTTTGCGCTGATGGCGACAGAAGATGATGGATCAGAATCTACATCAGAATCAGATTCTGAAGAGGTATTTTCTGAACTATCTAGAGAAGAGTTAGTTTCCAGTCTAACAGAGCTTCTTGAATTAAAAGCTCATCTTAGTATCAAATACAAAAAGCTGAAAAAGCAATTTGAATTTGAAACTAAGAAGCTTGAGTTGGAAAATTCTGAATTAAAAGAAAAAGTTTTAAAATTATCCAATAATGTTGGATCTCCTTCTGATTCAGAAAAATCCACTCCCAGTCTGAATCATATTCTGAAAGAATATGATTTAAGTTTCAGGAAGTTCTTATCTAGAAGTATTGGCAGAAGTCAGCTAGCTTCTATGATATATGCTGTGTCTGGGAACAAGAGAGTTGGCATTGGTTATGAGGGTGAAATCCCATACAAGCTTGAATCTGTGGATGATATGAAAATATCATACAAGCCTCTGTATAACCAATTTAAATTTGGCCACTCCCATGATATTAAGCACACATCACATGTACAAAGTTTTCACATAACACACACCAAGAAGCATGTGACACAACCTAAGAAATATCATGGAACTCAGAATAAGAAGTATCATACTGTTCCTCCTGTTAAATATTTTGCTAAATCCAAGTTCAATCAGAACTTCAGGAGAACTAACAAAAAAGGACCCAAGAAATTGTGGGTACCTAAGGAGAAGATAATTTCTGTTGCAGATATCCTTGGCGGAAAAGAGGACAAAAAGCAAAATGTCATGGTACCTGGACTCTGGGTGCTCGCGACACATGACGGGAAGAAGGTCTACATTCCAAGACCTGGTGCTTAAACCAGGTGGAGAAGTCAAGTTTGGAGGAGATCAGAAGGGCAAAATCATTGGCTCTGGAACCATAAGTCTTGGTAACTCTCTTTCCATAACTAATGTACTTCCTGTTGAAGGATTAACGCATAACTTATTGTCCATAAGTCATTTAAGTGACAATGGTTATGATATAATCTTCAATCAAAAGTCTTGCAAGGCTGTAATTCAGAAGGATGGCTCAATCCTATTTACAGGCAAGAGAAAGAACAACGTTTATAAGACAGATCTTCAAGATCTTAAGAATCAGAAGGTGACTTGTCTTATGTCTGTTTCTGAAGAGCAATGGGTCTGGCACAGAAGATTAGGACATGCTAGTTTGAGACAGATTTCTCAGATTAACAAACTAAATCTGGTCAGAGGACTCCCAAATCTGAAATTCAAATCAGATGCTCTTTGTGAAGCATGTCAGAAGGGCAAGTTCTCCAGACCTGCATTCAAGTCTAAGAATGTTGTTTCTTCCTCAAGGTCGTTAGAACTCTTACACATTGATCTGTTTGGCCCAGTCAAAACAGCATCTGTCAGAGGGAAGAAATATGGACTAGTCATCGTTGATGATTATAGCCGCAGGACATGGGTAAAGTTCTTGAAACACAAGGATGAGTCTCATTCAGTGTTCTTTGAATTCTGCACTCAGATCCAATCTAAGAAAGAGTGTAAAATCATAAAGGTTAGAAGTGATCATGGTGGTGAATTTGAGAACAGATTCTTTGAGGAGTTCTTCAAAGAAAATGGTATTGCCCATGATTTGTCTTGCCCCAGAACTCCACAGCAAAATGGAGTTGTAGAGCAAAAGAATAGGACTCTACGAGAAATGGCCAGAACCATGATCAATGAAACCAATATGGCTAAGCATTTCTGGGCAGAAGCAATTAACATTGCATGCTATATTCAGAATAGAATCTCTATCAGACCTATTCTAAATAAGACTCCTTATGAACTGTGGAAGAACAGAAAGCCCAACATTTCATATTTCCATACTTTTGGATGTGTATGTTTTATTCTGAATACTAAAGATCATCTTGGTAAGTTTGATTCTAAAGCACAAAAGTGTTTCCTTCTTGGATATTTTGAACGCTCTAAAGGCTACAGAGTATACAATACTGAAACATTGATTGTAGAAGAATCAATAAATATCAGGTTTGATGATAAGCTTGGTCTTGAAAAACCAAAGCAGTTTGAGAATTTTGCAGATTTTGATATTGATATATCAGAAGTTGAAGAATCAAGAAGCAAAGCTGCAGAAGCTGGCAGTCTCAGAAGCAATGGATCAGAAGATCAAGTTGCTGCATCTTTAGAGAATCTTAGGATTTCTGAAGAACCAACTATCAGAAGATCACCTAGACTTGCCTCAGCTCATTCAGAAGATGTGATCCTTGGAAAGAAAGATGATCCCATCAGAACAAGGGCATTCCTTAAGAACAATACAGAATGTCAATTAGGTCTTGTTTCTTTGATCGAGCCAACTTCTGTTGATCAAGCTCTAGAAGATCCAGACTGGATAATTGCCATGCAAGAAGAACTAAATCAGTTTACAAGGAATGATGTATGGGACTTGGTTCCTAGACCAAAAGGATTTAACATCATCGGTACTAAGTGGGTTTTCAGAAACAAGCTAAGTGAGAAAGGTGAAGTGGTAAGAAACAAAGCCAGACTGGTTGCTCAGGGTTATAGTCAGCAAGAAGGGATTGATTATACAGAAACCTTTGCACCAGTGGCCAGGTTAGAATCTATTCGTCTATTAATTTCTTTTGCCATTCAACACAACATCACTCTTTATCAGATGGATGTCAAGAGTGCCTTCTTAAATGGTTATATAGATGAAGAAGTTTATGTTCACCAACCTCTTGGTTTTGAAGACTCCATGTCTCCAAATCATGTTTTCAAATTAAAGAAATCATTATACGGATTGAAACAAGCTCCCAGAGCTTGGTATGAACGTTTGAGTTCTTTCCTTCTGGAAAATGATTTCACTAGAGGAAAAGTGGACACTACTCTCTTTTGTAAAACATTTAAAAAGGATATTTTAATTTGTCAAATATATGTTGATGATATTATCTTTGGAACATCTAATGCTACACTTGGAAAGGAGTTTGCTGAGTCTATGCAGGCTGAATTTGAAATGAGCATGATGGGAGAACTCAAGTATTTCCTTGGGATTCAAATCAACCAAATTTCCGATGGAACCTATGTTCATCAAACGAATTATGTGAAAGAACTTCTGAAGAAGTTTAATCTTTCTGAAAGCAAAGAAGCCAAAACTCCTATGCATCCAACTTGTGTACTGGGTAAGGATGAGGTAAGTAAGAAGGTAGATCAGAAGTTGTACAGAGGTATGATTGGATCTCTTCTATATCTAACTGCTTCTAGACCTGACATTCTCTTTAGTGTTTGTTTGTGTGCTCGATTCCAATCAGATCCAAGAGAATCTCATTTAACAGCGGTTAAGAGAATTCTAAGGTATTTGAAAGGTACTACTAATGTTGGTTTAGCTTACAGAAGATCTAAAGATTACAACTTAGTAGGATTCTGTGATGCTGACTATGCTGGAGATAGAATAGAAAGAAAGAGCACCTCTGGAAGTTGTCAATTTCTTGGAAGTCATCTGATCTCATGGTACAGCAAGAAGCAAGCTACTATTGCCCTCTCAACAACAGAAGCAGAATATGTTGCTGCTGCTGGTTGTAGCACACAAATGCTCTGGATGAGAAGTCAGCTGGAAGATTATCAGATATATGAGAGTAACATTCCTATTTTCTGTGATAATACTTCTGCTATATGTTTATCTAAGAATCCTATTTTACATTCAAAAGCTAAACATATTGAGATTAAACATCATTTCATAAGGGACTATGTTCAGAAGGGTGTTATATCTTTAAACATTGTGGATACAGACCATCAATGGGCTGATATCTTTACAAAACCCCTTGTTGAAGATAGGTTTAAGTTCATTCTGAAGAATATCAGTATGGATTTATGCCCAGAATGAGAAGATGAGAAGATCTTATGTATGAGTATCTTCTGAAATGAAATTGATTTTTTATAAGAAGTTCTAATTGAAATCAATTAGAAATTGTGATTCATTTATTACTAACGTTTCATTGTCTAAGTTGATTCAGAATCTCTTTAAAAGCAAAACAGCTGTAACTGGCTATCCAGATGGTAAACACGTGTTCACTATTTCTGGACAAGCGTGCGTGTAGTTGAGGGGACGTCTACTTAGGTAACTGTGCAAATCTCGTCTTTTGTCATTATTATCTCTCCTCACGTCACGTAACATTAAATGCTATCCATCATTTACTCTTTTTCAGTTTTTCTTTTTATACTCTTCAAACGTTTTTTTTCCCTCTTATATTTCTCTCACTTTGCATTCAGTTTCTTTTTCGTTCTCTCTCTTTGCATTCATATCATAAACCCTAGCAGTTTTCAATATCTGCAACTTCATCATGAATCCATCGTCAAGCTCTGGAAATCAAGAAACTGATCGAAAACAAAAGAGAAAGGCAACTGATGAACCAGAAATCAAACCAAAAAGAGTTAAAATCTACTATGACCCTCTCAAGGTGAATCCCTTTGAAGCCATGATGTTCTGGCGCGGATTTTGCGTAGGCTAGGATCTTAGTCCTTTAGTCTTTGTAGTTTTCTTTCCTTGTTGCATCTGTTTTTCTGCATACACCTTGTGTAATCCTTCTTGTTGAAATCAATGAAAAGTTATTTATGTTTCTTTCTTTTTGTCTCTTGCTTTACATCTGAATCTTTTATGCTTTTTGATGTTATGACAAAAAGGGGGAGAAAATATATGATAAATGATCTGATTAATATTATCAGTTACCGAGTAAAAAGGCTCCACATTTACTAACAGAACTTGCAAAGTTCTATGTTTTTAAGTTGTGTTGTTGCAGGAATCAAAGATTCAAGATCAACATAAGAAGCAACAAAATGAATCAAGCTTTTGGATTCTTGAAGCAAGCTGAGTGCTAGGAAGCTTCAGAATCAGAAGGAAGAAGGAAGAATGATCAGAAATAGCTCTTGAATTCTTGAAGCAAGCTGAGTGCTAGGAAGCTTCAGAATCAGAAGCAAGAAGGAAGAATGATCAGAAATTCTGATAATAGAATATGATCCAAATCATTGTCTATTTGCTCTGATACATTGTCTATTGGATCTGATATATTCTATATGGCTTATATGGCTCTGATACATATTTTGTGTTCTGATACACATTTTATGTTCTAACTCATTCATGCTGACTTTTGTCGTTTAGTGTTGTTCTGTAACATTTCAGGATGTAGAGATGCTCTGATGATGCTCTGGTACATTCAACAATGTTCTGATACAATCTAGCATGAAGTGATGTAAGAAGAAATTCAAAGCTCTGAAGCTATCCGAGGGAAGCAGAAATCAGAAGCTGTGAATGTTCTAAAGATCCAGAAAACTCAAGTTCTGAAGTTGTCCTAAATGGAAGCATGAATCAGAAGCTGTGAATGTTCTGAAGATCAAAGAAATTCAAGTTCTGAAGCTGTCCTAAATGGAAGCAGGAATTAGAAGCTGTGAATGTTCTGAAGATCAAAGAAATTCAAGTTCTGAAGCTGTCCTAAATGGAAGCAGGAATCAGAAGCTGTGAGTGTTCTAGGTGTGGACCTTCGATTTTTTTAATCCCGGGCCATACCTCTGTTCTGTAGAGATACGTGAACTGACTCTTTTTTATCGCTTAATGCTTTCGCATTTTGAAAATTCACAGAGTCGCCACCGACCTTTTATTTTATCCAATTAAGGAAAGGTTTATAAAAGAAACAGAAAAAAGACCTTTAAGAAATTCTGGGTAAGGGGGTAGGTTATATAAAGGGAAGGTGTTAGCACCCTTTGTATCCATGGTTATCCATGGGCTCTTAAGTTTGCTTAGCTCACTTGTTGTTCGATGACTTTTCAATTGCTCTGAAATTGCTCATATGTGGTTTCAAATGCTTTTGTAAATTGAATTTCGTAATGATCCGTGTGTGGATGTATACAAAATGCTTGTTTATCTTTCGAAAGATGTTTTGAAAAGAACGTTAACTTTGTAATAATCCGTGTTTGGATGTATACAAAGTATTGTCTTTTTGGAAAGTTTTGTTTTGAAAAACAACAGTGTATGAGAATTTTGTTTGTTTTGATTTGAGCAAGCAAACTAGGAGGTCTACCCTGAGTTGTAAGGTCTTTATCCTATTTCCTTTAAAAATCTATCCTTTCACCGGATATAAACGCAAGGTTCGATTTTGTACTCAAAATAGTAGAATTTTGACTTTGATTTTGAAAAGAATGAGAAGGAATTTACCTTAAGAGGTGCAAGTGTGATTGTGTTTGTATTCAGATATTTATCTTTGAAGTTAGTGATCTAACGGTTCAATTTTATCTTTGACATACACGCAGTTTATATTTGCTGGAAATTAAAATGCGGAAATGTAAAGTGCGGAAAGTAAATCTACGCTATTACATCGATTGTGCAGGAAATGTAAACTAGCCTATTTACATGAATTTGACATCCTATACATTTATCTAGGAATTTAAATTGCAAGGAAAATAAAAGGCCTGTTTTTGGATTTTTATGATTGATTTTAATTATAATTAATGCATGATTAATTAAATTAAAATGAAGAAAAAGATGAAAATAGATTTAAACCTAGAAATTAAGTTTAAAATATGTACAAAATATTTGTTAATTAATTTTAAACAAAACTAATTTTTTTTGGAATTTTTTGGAATTGATTTAAGTTAATTAAAACATAATTATGTAAATAATTATACAAATAATTAAAACTTAAAAAGAAAATTATTCAAAATATGTACAAAATTAGTTTATAATATATAAACAATATTTTATATAAAGAACAAATTTTTTTATGATTTTTTGATTGGTTAGAATAATTAAAAAGCAAATATATAAATATATACTAATTAATTATGCAAAATATTGAAATTTTAAAGAAAAATAAAATATTTTTATTTCAAAAAATAATATATTATTTTAGAAGTCTAAAAATATTTTTTGTGTATTTTTTGGATTTTTAAAACTATTTTTAATTAACTTAACAAAGAAATTAAAATAAAATAGAAAATAAAATAGAAAATAAAAGGATACTGATCCTGTGTGGTTTGATTGAGGGAGTATGATGTGCACGCGCGTTCTGAAGCGTTGGATGAGCTGTTAAGCAAGATCAGGTGGTCCAGAAATTGAGGCACGTGGTATACGTTACACCTGCAAAACACTGGATTAGTGGAAAGTTTAAAAAAGTACGCGCGCCGCTGAACCAATAGGAGGAAGACACGTCTTCGTCTTCAACCTTCAGACAAGGCCTTTAACTGCGCTTTTGTAAAAAAGCGCTATAGTAAGTGAGCCCTAATTCTGCAAAATAACGAATAGGGGTAAACAAGCACATAAATTTGGCGCGATGGTACCATTCAACTCGTTTTGTCCATACGAATCTAATGGTACTATTTAGAACCTCTAATTTTGTCTAATTTGGAAAGCCCTAATTTTGAAGCTATGAACCCTAAAATGGTAGTTTCGTTTATACGTGTTCAAACTTCAATTAAGTTTCCAGAAATGATCTACACCTCAAACCAAACTTAATAGTATGTCTACATCTTGTTAAGCATGTGTGAATAACCAGATACGAATTGATTTTAGTTTGAACAAATTTGGACCTGTATAGCTCGATTCAGTGAGCTTCAAGGCTTGTAACTGATTGGGATAGTTTCAGTGATGTTCAGGGAAGGTGTCTGAATGCTTAGTTTGTATTGAAATGGACTGAAATTACAAATTCGAATATGAATTTTCTTTGAAACTTTTCAAGTGATTACAAGTGTGTATGAGCTAAGCTTTGCTTCTGAACTTGCCCCCCTTTTCGGTTACTGAACTATGATAGCTTACTTATAAGCATTGAGTGCTTAGAATTGAAGCTAATATGCAACTAGTTGCCTTTGTTGAAATCTTGCATTTTTTAATATTAAAAAGGCTTTGAATTCTTGACCAAGTCCCCTTGCCTTCAATGCACCTGCCTTGCTCTTCAATTCTCTGCAGAAAGGTAGAGATTCCTTGGGGAAGTCATGCTTGGAAGTTAAGCTACCATTTATCCATCCATTTTTCTTTTAATTTAATCTTAAAATAAGATAAAATCAAGCAAAAAATGGATAAAAAAGGTGTGGGCTTAGTCTTGGTCGTGGGAGGCCCATATCATCATGGAAATGATGTTTGAATGCTGAAAACTTGGCCCCATTTGGAAAAAATACATTTTTGAGCAATGTTGATTTCATGTATTTTCCCAAAATTTAGCCAACTTCAACAAGGTGTAAATCCTTCAATTTTTGTCATATGAAGGAGATCTTGCACTTTTTGGAAACCTCAAAGAGTCCTCTAACCAATGTCTTTGGTCTCATGTCAAAATGATTTTTGATGCTCCTTGTGTGTCCTTTTGAAAAAAGTGTCTTTTTGTTGACTTTGAAAATGACCTGTAATGTCTTTGATCATATTTTTCAAATGGTGAATCCAATGACCATGGGATAGATGGAATTTGAAAGATAATTGAATTTCCTTCAAGATGAGCTTTGGTTTGAATTTTTTGGATGAAGGATGAGAGAGTTATGATCAGTCAAAGTTGAGTTGACTTTTCAGGCAAAAACCCTAATTTTGAATCTTAGGGTTTTGTTGATTTTTGATCTTTCCTTGATGAATTATGATCATCCAATGATCAAATGATGAATCCTTTGACAAAATATGGACTTTGACAAAAAATTTCATTTTTGACTGTCTGTTGACTTTTTTGGTCAAACGGGTCGTCTGTTGACTGTTTGAGCTGCTGACGGTGCGTCTGAGTGAATTGAAGTTTGAAAATTTGTATGATGGTACTTTGAGATATATGGATGTGTATGAAATCCATTTGAGCTCTCAAAAACTTGTTGCTCCTGTAAAAACAAGAAAAACCCTGATTAGGGATTGTTTATGTAGGAGACAGTTAAGCGTACCTGATTTTTGTGCAGTGTTGAGTTTCTGCTAATCGCGTGATATTCAGAAGACTTCTAGCACAAAAGATCTTGGAATTTTGAATTGTGAAAGATTGATTTGATTGATGGTACAAAACACTGAGAATTGTATTGCCAGCAGTTTGGCTGTCAACTGACTGTCCAGGTATTGACGTAGCAGTTAGAGTGAGAAATCAACAGTCAAAGTTAATTTTCTTTTTTTTTTGTTTTTGTTTTATGTTTTATGTGAAAAATGAAAATTTATTTACATGACTTGTTAAAAAAAACATAGACATAATAAATAACTAATATTTACGGTATGCGGGCAAAATTACCGAAAATAACCCTGAAAATCATTTAATGCACAGAAATAGGAATATTTGACTGGCAGAAAACACACAAAATATTATCTTAGTAATTAAGCAATATTATGACAAATAGTACAACATTTAATACTGACAGTACAAATATTACATACTATATTGAACAGTACGGCGAATAAACGGTACATTTAAGAAATAAGAAATACGGCAAATTTCAGGAATGACGGTTAATGACCCATGCTATGAACAATAACATGTAGATGATTGGGAGTGCAACCATTGCAGGTCCACACTCTTCAGGACTATGTAGGCAGAAGAAAGTCATGATCACCGTAGCAATGGTGATGACTGTAAGAAACAGTGTCTCTATCCACTTTGCCATTCTTGCCAGGGAAGAAGAGAAAATAGATATGAGGTAGGAATTTGAAAGATGAGTTAGAGTTTGATGTGAGATTTTATGGAAGAAAATGGGAGGTATTTATAGAATGGAAAGGAGGATAGAGACGTTGGGGAATGATGTGATTCCGTACAAAAGGAAAATTTGAGTGGAAGTAAGATTTGAAAGAAAGTGGAGATAGTGTTGGAAAAAGAGAGATTTGATTTTTGAAAAAGAGATTTGAAAAGATTTTTGAAAATAATGGAATATAGTACAAAATTAGTGGGAAACAAAAGATAAAAATAATCTACTTGTTACCAGTACAGTCTGAGTTTCCTGATTCTGCGCCTGCAAAAAGATTTAACTCTGTACCAATTGTGTCAGTACTATTTATCTGTAAATAAATAAATAGCATGTGTGAAATAATAAACAGTATTTGGCGTTTGCGTAAGAATAAATTCAACTGCAAGCCAAATTACTGTATAAGAAAAATTCTAAAAACTAAGTGTTTCATATGTCAGGATATTTGTTGAAATAATCCATAATTATATGAGACTCTTAATTTTCAGATTGGAGTTTTCTTGAAAAAAGATGTGGGCAAATTTTGGGGTATAACAGTTGCCCCTATTCAATCTTCTTAAACCTGAAGAGATTGTCTGAAATCTGAAGGTAGAAGATGATTGAATATTTAGATGCCCTGAAAATTTGCACTTACCTTGATCAGAAGAGATGTTGGAAGTTGCATTTGAATGTCGTCTGCGAAATGTTGTTGGCAGATTGAAACATTACCTGAGATGGGCTTTCAGATGCCACCTGGTAAATGTGTTGATGGTTTGTTCATCAGAATGAATCCATTGATTATATCTTGATGAAGGATTTGAAAGTCTTTGTGTTGACTGTTTCGGAACCGTCCAAGGTTACCGCTTTAAGTCTTGGAAGATAATCGTTACGGAACTTGTCCAAAGTTTTTCCGATTTAGATTTTGGAAGTTGATCATTGTGGAACCGTCTGAGGTATCGCTTCAGATCTGCAATGTTAGATCGTTTTGGAACCGTCTGAGGTATCGCTTTAGATCTGCAATGTTAAATCGTTTTGGAACCGTCTGAGGTATCGCTTTAGATCTGTGATGCTAGATCGTTTTGGAAACGTCTGAGGTATCGCTTTAGATCTGCAATGTTAGATCGTTCTGGAACCGTCTGAGGTATCAACTTTAGATCTGTGATGCCTGTTTTTTTGAGTTGGTTAGTGATCAGAATGAATCTTCGGCTTGATTATATCTGAGAGAACCGTTCATGGAATTCAGGTGAACACTGCATGTGATTGAGAACATCTTTGTTGAAGATATCCGTCTACCTGAAAAATCAAGTTAGTGATATGCAACGTTTATGATGCATGTAAATGTGAGATATTCCCGGAGAAATATGCATGTGATGTTGTGTATGAATATGCGTATGATGCATGATGTATGATGTATGATGTATGATATATGATGTATGAATGTGAATATGTGAATGTGTGAATGTGAATATGTGAGTGTGAATAATGAATGTGTGAATGTGAATATGAATGTTTGAATGTGTGATGTATGAATGTGATGCGTGTCAAGCTTCTAGTTGGGAAAATAAATTTCCGCCAGTCATCTGGATATGACTATATTGTGATCGTTGATGATCTTTTGTCTTGTTTGAGTACCCTCGGCTGGGGAAATTCTTTGAGAACCCTGGCACTCTGTTGAAGGATCTTTGGATATCTCTTGAGAATGAAAGGTAGCTGGAAGTTCTGATGCCCTTTCAAATGGGAATGAGGAAGATGCATAATCCTCCGATGCACTATCTGACCAAGTCCGGGTGCGGGGATCACACCTTCTGAAGATAGTAATCTGGAACAACCCTGCTGGGGGATAAGACTTCTTTTGAAGAGAAAATCTTTTTGAGGAATTTGCTGAGAAATGTGTTTCTCTTGGGGATTTTCTTCCGATGGAATGATGTCCAGATAATTGGGACATTTCCTGAATGCTATTCCTGTTTTTCCTGGTAAACATCAATCATATTCAAATGCACATGCTCATTCAAAATTATCATTGGGACGCTTACGTATTTAAATAGAAAAAGTGAAAATGGTGATTTTTGAGCCTAAGCTGCATTGATTTTTGAAAAAGAGCCATGTTAGGCTGGTTAGCACAGGGAGACAACAATCCTAGAAGTAGGAAATTGTCAGAAAGTTTTGGAAAATATTTATGAGGATAAATAGCTATGTGAAAATGATCCAGTCAAGTTTCAACTCTGCTATTGCCAATCTGTCTTCGAGCATCTCATCCCTCACTTGTTGGAAGAAAGTGATTGGACTGATCGGTGTCTTTGAGGTGTTGAATCTTGATGGTGAGTAGGCAGCTGAACGGAACACAGTTGTATGTTTCATTCCCTAACTTTTGCCTAGGCTGCCCTTTCAGGTTTTCAGCCCACCGGGATAGTATTTGTTTAGTCTCTAATTTTTGCCTGGACCGCCCTTTCGGGTTTTCAATCCACCGAGACACTCTTTTTTGCCTAAGTTTCCCTTTCAGGTTTTCAACTTAGCGAGCTGTTTTTTTTCTTTTTAAGAGAAGTATTTTTTGACTATGTCAGCATTCACAGGGTGTGGGAAATCCTCGCCATCCATGGTGGTAAGCAACATGGCGCCGCCGGAGAATATTTTCTTGATTATGAATGGTCCCTCGTAGGTGGGAGTCCATTTGCCTCTGGGATCACCTTGTGGTAAGATGATGCGTTTGACAACCAAGCCACCAGTTTGGTATGCTTGACTTTTGACTTTTTTGTTGAAGGCTTTGATCATACGCTTTTGGTATAGCTGACCATGACAAATAGCTGCGAGCCTTTTCTCATCAATCAAGTTTATCTGGTCCAACCGTGTTTGAATCCAATCGTCTTCGTCTAGATTGGCTTCTTTCATAATCCTTAGGGAAGGAATCTGAATTTCAATTGGAAGAACTGCCTCCATACCATAGACTAAGGAAAATGGAGTTGCCCCTGTTGAAGTACGCGCAGATGTGCGATAACCATGAAGAGCAAAAGGTAACATCTCATGCCAGTCTTTGTAGGTTACTGTCATTTTTTGTATGATTTTCTTGATGTTCTTGTTGGCAGCTTCCACCGCGCCGTTCATCTTTGGTCGATATGGAGAGGAATTATGATGTTTGATCTTGAACTGTGTGCAAAGTTCAGTAATCATTCTGTTGTTTAGATTTGTGCCATTGTCCGTGATAATCCGTTCAGGGATGCCGTACCGACAAATGAGATTGTATTTGATGAACCGGGCCACCACATTCTTGGTAACAGAAGCAAATGAAGCTGCTTCTACCCACTTTGTGAAGTAGTCAATAGCGACCAGGATAAAGCGATGTCCGTTGGAGGCAGTAGGTTTGATTTCTCCAATCATATCAATACCCCACATTGCAAAAGGCCAAGGAGCCGTCAGGACGCTTAATGGAACTGGAGGTACATGTACTTTGTCAGCGTATATCTGGCATTTGTGACATGTTCGGGAGTGATGATGGCAGTCTGTTTCCATGGTAGACCAGTAATAACCTGCTCTCAGGATCTTTTTAGCCATTGTATGTCCACTGGAATGAGTACCGAAGGCACCATTGTGTATTTCTTCCATGATCTGTTCTGCTTCCTTCTTGTTTACACAGCGAAGTAAAGTCGAGTCATGGTTGCGTTTGTATAGGGTTCCATTGCTTAGAAAGAATTTGGCAGCAAATCTCCTTAGAAACTTTTTGTCGTTAATGGATGCCCCTTCAGGGTACTCCTGAGCTTCGAGATATCTTTTTACTTCATGGAACCATGGTTTTTCCTCGGTTCCTTCGGTATTGATCTCATTGCAATAGGATGGTTCATCTTGCCTGTAAATGGTGATCATAGGCGCCTCGTTGTCCCACCTGACTTTGAACATAGATGACATGGTAGCTAAAGCATCAGCTAGTTGATTTTCCTCGCGTGGGATGTGTTCGAAAGTGATTTCTTCGAAGTAAGGAATCAAACTCAGCACATATTCTTTGTAAGGAATTAGATTCGGGTGCTTCGTGTCCCATTCCCCTTTGACTTGGTAGATTACCAAGGCCGAGTCTCCGTAGACTTCCAGGAATTTGATTCTTAGATCGATTGCAGCTTTAAGACCCAGAATACATGCTTCGTATTCGGCTATATTGTTAGTGCAATTGAAGCATAACCTGGCAGTGAATGGTGTATGACCTCCTGCGGGGGAAATGATCACAGCTCCGATGCCATTGCCAAGTGCATTAGAAGCTCCGTCAAAAACCATAGTCCACCGGGATCCTGGCTCGGGTCCTTCTTCTGGTCCTGATTGTTTGTAGTCATTGACTAGCATAATGTCTTCGTCTGGGAAGTCAAAGTTCAATGCTTGATAATCATCCACTGCTTGATGAGCCAGATGATCAGCTACCACACTTCCTTTGATTGCTTTTTGTGAAGTGTATTGAATGTCATATTCTGTTAAGATCATTTGCCATCTCGCTATTCTTCCAGAGAGAGCAGGTTTTTCGAACACGTATTTGATGGGATCCATCTTGGAGATTAGGAAAGTGGTGTGATTTAGCATGTACTGTCTTAGTCGGCGAGCTGCCCAAGCTAAGGCACAACAAGTTTTTTCGAGTAGTGAGTATCTTGTTTCACAATCGGCAAACTTTTTGCTAAGATAGTAGATTGCGTGCTCCTTTCGGCCGGATTCGTCATGTTGTCCTAGTACACACCCCATTGAGTCTTCTAACACAGTTAGGTACATTATCAGAGGTCTGCCTTCCACAGGTGGCAACAAGATTGGAGGTTTTTGGAGATATTCTTTGATTTTGTCAAAGGCTAACTGGCATTTGTCATTCCACCTTTCCACTTGATCTTTCTTCAACAGTTTGAAGATCGGCACACAAGTAGTAGTCATGTGGGCAATAAATCGGGCGATGTAATTTAGACGTCCCAAGAATCCTCTGACTTGTTTCTCGGTACGAGGTATAGGCATGTCTTGAATGGCTTTAACCTTGGCGGGATCAACCTCAATACCTTTGCTGCTGACGATGAAACCTAAGAGTTTGCCGGATCTTACTCCAAAGGTACACTTATTTGGGTTCAGTCGCAACTTGTATTTCTTGAGTCTGTCAAACAACTTGTGTAAATGACCCAAATGTTCTTCCTCGGTGTTGGATTTTGCAATCATGTCATCGACATACACCTCTATTTCTTGATGAATCATATCATGAAATAGCGCTACCATTGCACGTTGATAGGTTGCTCCTGCGTTTTTCAGACCAAAGGGCATTACTTTGTAACAAAAGGTTCCCCAGGGTGTTGTGAAAGTTGTTTTTTCCATGTCTTCGGGTGCCATCTTGATTTGATTGTACCCTGAGAATCCGTCCATAAAGGAGAATACCTTGCATTGTGCGGTATTGTCAACCAGTACATCGATGTGTGGTAAAGGGAAATCATCTTTGGGGCTTGCCCGGTTCAGATCTCTGTAGTCCACGCACATTCTGACTTTCCCGTCTTTTTTAGGTACAGGCACGATGTTAGCTATCCAAGGAGGATAACTTACAACTTTTAGGAATCCGGCATTGAACTGTTTTTCAACCTCGTCTTTGATCTTTTTTGACATATCAGGCCTACTCCTTCGTAGTTTCTGTTTGACTGGAGTGCTACCTTCTTTGATTGGTAGGCGATGAACTACGATGTCCGTGTCAAGGCCTGGCATATCCTCATAGGATCAGGCGAATATCTCGACGTAGTCTCGCAGCATTTGAATCAGTCTTTGCTTGACGTTGTGTTCTAAATCATCCCCTATTTTGACTTCTTTCTTTTCTTCGTTGCTGCCCAAGTTGATAACCTCAATTGGCTCCTCGTGAGGTTGTATGGCCTTGTTTTCTTGTTCTAGCAGCCTTGCAAGTTCTCTTGGCACTTCACAATCTTCCTCACTTTCGTCCTCAGTTTGGTAGATCGGACTTTCAAAGTCATGACGGGCAATAGCAGAATCGTTGTTGACTGGATCCAGAGTGTATGTGAATCTGCATGTTAATTATGTGAGTATGTGTGAAGAAAAAATATAGCTATTTGAAAGCGAAGAAAGAAGGAAAAAGGATCACAAAATTTAAATATGCAAGCGTCCCATGATTTTATTGAATGCACATGATCATGATATGATAAGCCCTTATAGAAGGACCAGTGTGCTAAGGCACACGGCTTTTCAAGCTCATGGTTCGATTGTTCAGGAACCATTTTTAACTTTGCACAAGATACACAAAGAGAACAGGAAATGGCATTTACTCCTGGTCAAAGGAGATCACATCCTCAGCTTTCCAGTTGTTCAATCCACTGTTGTGAGCAGGGGGTACCCAGCTGTTCCAGTTGCAGTTGTCTTTTTCATCTTCCACAACATTGATTTCATTAGTGGGAAAATGAGCCGGTGATCCTTCGGGATAAGGGATATACTCTGCTGGATACGAGAGCCCAGGCTGAGATATCTCTGTTGGCTGAGCGAGATGCTCGATAAGGCCTGTAGATGTTTTTGATTGGCTGTATTTTTTGGTAAAACAAATAGTGTCTTTATCATGTCAAGACCGGTGTCATGACATGCATTGTTTTGAAGTTTTTCTTGTGCAGGTTTTTACTGATGTCAAGACCGATGTCATGACATCCGAAGCTGCTGTGTTTTATTATGTTCTCAGCATGGTTGGTTGATCTGTTAAGACTTTGCGCGCCTTTTTTGGAAACTTTGGATATTGATTCGCTTCAGAACAACGTTATGCGATGTTTATTCATAGGATCTTTGATTTATGGAAATGGTTTTAAATTGGTTTAAAACTAATATTGGATCCAAGGCCTAGCTGCTGCAAGGTTATATATATCAAATGAAGAAGCTGCTGGATGTTTTTTTTAGGGTTTGCCGTCCAGAAGTTTGTTGTGTTGTTCGTCTGTGTACTAGATTTCTTGTAAGCCAAACAATCATCATGATGATTGTCTTGGTCTAGGCATTTTTTGTTTTGAGTTGTAAAAAGTACTCAAAGCTTTTAAGCAAGAGTACTATTGTTCTTGATCAAAGCTTTTAAGCAAGATCAAGGTGTGTTTTGAAGAGTGTCTTCTTTTGCTTTTCGTCTGTTAGTTTTTCATCACTGCTGTGATTGAGGGGGAGTGAGTAGGAGCTCTGGTCTAGCTGTTTAGATTGAAGTTGCATTAGGTAGATATTAAGTGAAAGGCGTAATATTGAGTTGTATTACCTTGAATTAATATTACTTATAGTGGACTTCCTCCCTGGCTTGGTAGCCCCCAGATGTAGGTGTGTTTGCACCGAACTGGGTTAACAATTTTCCTGTGTTGTTTACTGTTTACTCTTTGTTCATTTGTTTGAAAACATTCAGATAATGATGTCGTGACATCCTGTAAGACATCGCGTGTCTGAGTCCAGAATTTCAATTGGCATCAGAGCAGGCACCCTGCCTGTTTTTACTGGGTGAGATCTAGGGAAAGTATTTTCTGGTTCGATGGACAAAGAAGGTGGTGGATTTATAATGAGACCACCCATTCTGGATGGCTCTAATTATGATTATTGGAAACCTCTCATGGTGGCTTTTCTGAAATCTGTGAATAGCAAAGCATGGAGAGCTGTGAACAAAGGATGGGAACATCCTGTTATTACTGATAAAGATGGCAACAAAACTCTTAAACCAGAGGAAGAGTGGGATAAAGATGAAGAGGCATTGGCGCTTGGCAACTCTAAAGCTCTAAATGCTTTATTCAATGGAATTGACAAAAATATATTCAGACTGGTGCACCAGTGTGAACTAGCCAAAGATGTCTGGGATATCCTAAAGACTACTCATGAGGGCACCTCCAAAGTGAAGATGTCAAGACTTCAACTGCTAACTACAAAATTTGAAAATCTAAGGATGAGGGATGATGAAAGTATTAAGGATTTTCATATGAATTTACTCGATATTGCTAATACCTCAGGAGCTTTGGGAGAAAAAATGTCTGATGAAAAGTTGGTAAGGAAAATCCTTAGATCCCTACCTAAGAGATTTGATATGAAAGTTACAGCTATAGAAGAGGCACAGGACATCAGCAAAATGAAGGTAGAAGAGTTAATTGGATCTCTTCAAACCTTTGAGATGGGAATCAGTGAAAATTCTGAAAAGAAGAACAAGAGCATAGCCTTTGTGTCCAACTCTCAAGAAGAAGTAAAGGAAAGTAGAGAAGAGAATGTATCTGAATCTATAGCTATGCTTGGTAAACAATTCAACAAAATTATGAGAAGGATGCATCAGAAGTCAAGACCTAATGTCAAGAACATCTCATCTGACATCAATGGATCTTATGACTCTGGCAGAGGAGCTAAACCAGAAGAAAAGTACAATCACAACAAAGGGATCCAATGTCATGGATGTGAAGGGTATGGACATATTAGAGCTGAATGCCCTACCTATCTCAAGAAACAAAAGAAAGGATTGTCTGTCTCCTGGTCTGATGAAGATTCAGAGAGTGATTTTGAAGAAGAATCAGCCAAACATGTCACAGCCCTTACTGGAATTTGCAATTCTGATGAAGATTCTAGGAAAGACGAGCTAACCTTTGAAGAACTGGCAGGTTCCTACAGAAAGCTGTGTATCAAATGTGCAGAAGTGTGTCAACAAGGTGAAAAGCAGAAGAAATACATAGCTCAGTTGAAGGCTGATAACAAAGAGCTTAATGAAACTATATCTGAACTGAATGGTGAAACTATCCTGTTACAATCCAAACTTGATCAGATGTCAAAATCAGTAAAAATGTTGAACAGTGGCACGGATATGTTGGAGGAGATCTTGCAGGTTGGAAAAAGTTCAAGAGATATGTCTGGTATAGGTTTTGTTGGTGCAAAGAAATATGTCCAAGATAGTAGCAGAACTAAACCTGAAGCTGAGATGTTGAAGCTGATGTCAAAACATGTGACTCAACATCACGAGAAAGGTGAAATGAAGAGAAAGTTTCAAAGATGGAGATGTCATTACTGTGGAAGATTTGGGCACATTAAGCCTTTTTTGCTTCAGACTACATGGATATCCAGATCAAGCTCCTTCTTACAAACCTAAGCAGATCATGCCCATCCAGAAGCAACAATGGAAACCTAAAAATATGGCCTTAATAGCCCATACATCTCTTAGAGTTTCAGCCAAAGAAGACTGGTATTTTGATAGTGGATGTTCCAGACACATGACTGGACTCAAGAATCTGCTTGTTGATATCAAAAGTCATTCTACTAGTTATGTAACCTTTGGTGATGGAGCTAAAGGAGAAATCAAAGGAGTTGGAAAATTAGACTGTTCAGGAGTGCCAAGTTTAGAAGGTGTTTTGTTGGTCAAGGGCCTGACAGCTAACCTCATAAGCATCAGTCAACTATGTGACCAAGGATACCAAGTCAACTTCACTAAAGCTGAGTGTGTGGTTACTAATGAAGAAAAGGAAGTAGTAATGAGGGGTGTCAGATCCAAAGATAACTGCTACTTGTGGGTGTCTCATGAATCCAGCTACTCTACTGTTTGTTCTAAAGAAGAAGAAGCAAAGCTGTGGCACCAAAAACTTGGTCACCTTCATCTAAGAGGTATGAAACGAATTATTTCTCTGGAAGCTGTAAGAGGAATTCCTAAGCTACAAATTGATGAAGGAAAAATATGTGGTGAATGTCAGGTAGGAAAACAAACCAGAATGTCACATCCAAAGGTTACACATCTGACTACTTCCAGAGTTCTTGAACTTCTACATATGGACTTGATGGGACCAATGCAAATAGAAAGTCTTGGAGGAAAGAAATATGCTTATGTGGTTGTGGATGACTACTCCAGGTACACTTGGGTAAACTTCATCAGAGAAAAGTCAGATGTGTTTGATGTTTTCAAGGACCTATGTCAAAGAATTCAAAGAGAAAAAGAAAATGGTGTTGTGAGAATCAGAAGTGATCATGGAAAGGAATTTGAGAATCAAAAGTTTGCTGAATTCTGCTCCTCTGAAGGAATACATCATGAATTCTCTTCCCCTATTACTCCACAGCAAAATGGGGTTGTTGAACGAAAGAATAGAACTATTCAAGAATCAGCAAGAGCTATGATCCATGCTAAGAATCTTCCTATCTACTTCTGGGCTGAAGCCATGAATACTGCTTGTTATGTCCATAATAGAGTTACCTTAAGAAAAGGAACCTCTACCACCCTATATGAGATCTGGAAGGGAAGAAAACCCACTGTCAAATACTTCCATGTGTTTGGTAGTAAGTGTTACATTCTTGCTGATAGAGATCACAGGAGGAAGATGGATCCCAAGAGTGATGAAGGAATCTTTCTGGGCTACTCTACAAACAGTAGAGCCTATAGAGTATTCAACTCAAGAACCAAAACAATAATGGAATCCATAAATGTTGTGGTTGATGATGTTCACAATCAAGCAGATGTCACAGAAGATGTCGGAACATTCTGGGATTTTACAGCAGACGGTTCTACAAGAGAAGATGATTGCAGTCCCACTATCACAGAAGCTGAGACTGAACCCCCTAACAAGAGTCCCTCTATAAGAATTCAGAAAGATCATCCTAAAGATCTTATTATAGGAGATCTCAACAGTGGAGTTATTACAAGGTCAAGAGAAGTTGTCTCAAACTCTTGTTTTGTGTCAAAAATTGAACCTAAAAATGTCAAGGAAGCATTAACAGATGAGTTCTGGATTAATGCCATGCAGGAAGAATTAGGTCAGTTTGAAAGAAATGAAGTATGGGAGCTGGTACCAAGACCTAAAGGTACTAATGTCATTGGAACTAAATGGGTTTACAAGAACAAGTCAGATGAACAGGGAACTGTTATCAGAAACAAAGCAAGGCTAGTTGCTCAAGGATACACCCAAGTTGAAGGAATTGACTTTGATGAAACCTTTGCCCCTGTTGCCAGACTTGAGTCAATTAGGCTGTTGTTAGGGATTGCTTGTATTCTGAAATTCAAACTATACCAGATGGATGTGAAGAGTGCTTTCTTGAATGGATATTTGAATGAGGAAGTCTATGTAGAACAACCTAAAGGTTTTGCAGATCCAAACCACCCTGATCATGTATACAAATTAAGAAAAGCTCTTTATGGTTTGAAACAAGCCCCTAGAGCTTGGTATGAGAGACTAACTGAGTTTCTTACTAGCAATGGATACAGGAAAGGAGGGATAGATAAAACTCTCTTTGTTAAAGATGAAGGAGGGAAGATTCTGATAGCTCAAATCTATGTGGATGATATTGTATTTGGTGGGATGTCAGACAAGATGACTAGACATTTTGTTGATCAGATGCAATCTGAATTTGAAATGAGTCTAGTTGGAGAATTAACCTATTTTCTTGGGCTGCAAGTCAAACAGATGGAAGACTCAATCTTTCTCTCTCAGAGCAAGTATGCTAGAAACATTGTCAAAAAGTTTGGAATGGAAAATGCTTCTCACAAAAGGACACCAGCACCTACCCATTTGAAGCTGACCAAAGATGAAAAGGGAACCAGTGTTGATCAAAGTCTATACAGAAGCATGATAGGAAGTCTGCTGTATCTTACAGCCAGTAGACCTGATATTGCCTTTGCTGTTGGGGTATGTGCCAGGTATCAAGCAGAACCCAAAACCAGCCATATCAATCAAGTCAAGAGGATCCTGAAATATGTGAATGGTACTTGTGAATATGGAATGCTCTACTCTCATGGGTGTGAACCCATTCTCACGGGGTATTGTGATGCAGACTGGGCAGGAAGTGCTGATGACAGAAAAAGTACTTCAGGAGGATGTTTCTTCTTGGGTAATAATCTTATTTCATGGTTCAGCAAGAAACAAAATTGTGTGTCTCTGTCCACTGCAGAGGCAGAATACATTGCAGCAGGAAGTAGTTGCTCTCAGCTTGTTTGGATGAAACAGATGTTATCAGAATACAATGTCACACAAGATGTCATGACATTATATTGTGACAATTTAAGTGCCATTAACATCTCAAAGAATCCTATTCAGCATAGCAGGACCAAGCATATTGATATTAGACATCATTACATTAGAGATCTTGTTGAAAATAAAACAATTGTCTTGGAACATGTTGCTACAAACCTTCAACTAGCTGATATTTTCACAAAAGCCTTGGATGCAAATCAATTTGAAAATCTAAGAAGCAAACTAGGCATTTGTCTTTGTGAAGGATTATAGCAATTAATTGGATATGGGACCAGCACTATTTCTCTCTTGACTGTCAAGTATACTCTGCTGATGGTGGTGATGATCATACTGTTGGTAGTGATGACTGAGGAGGGTGAGGATGCTGATGCCCGGACTAGTAGCTCCAATGATGTGGAGATGAGTATGGAGAATGATTCTGTTGTTTGGCTTCTTTTGTGGCTAGAAAGGGGGAGAAGTGATAGATGATGATGTTGTTGATGATTTGGTTGTTGGTGTGGTTGCTGTTATTCTGTTTGGTTCCTTGGTTGTACTATGAGCAAGATGTTGTTGGCTAACAGAATTTATTCTGTTTTTGGATCCTTGTTTCTATTGGCTGCTGCGTGTACTCTGATCTCTGATGGTATCATCTATTATTGTTTTAGCCAAAAATTCGCCAAAGGGGGAGTTTGTAGATGTTTTTGATTGGCTGTATTTTTTGGTAAAACAAATAGTGTCTTTATCATGTCAAGACCGGTGTCATGACATGCATTGTTTTGAAGTTTTTGTTGTGCAGGTTTTTACTGATGTCAAGACCGATGTCATGACATCCGAAGCTGCTGTGTTTTATTATGTTCTCAGCATGGTTGGTTGATCTGTTAAGACTTTGCGCGCCTTTTTTGGAAACTTTGGATATTGATTCGCTTCAGAACAACGTTATGCGATGTTTATTCATAGGATCTTTGATTTATGGAAATGGTTTTAAATTGGTTTAAAACTAATATTGGATCCAAGGCCCAGCTGCTGCAAGGTTATATATATCAAATGAAGAAGCTGCTGGATGTTTTTTTTAGGGTTTGCCGTCCAGAAGTTTGTTGTGTTGTTCGTCTGTGTACTAGATTTCTTGTAAGCCAAACAATCATCATGATGATTGTCTTGGTCTAGGCATTTTTTGTTTTGAGTTGTAAAAAGTACTCAAAGCTTTTAAGCAAGAGTACTATTGTTCTTGATCAAAGCTTTTAAGCAAGATCAAGGTGTGTTTTGAAGAGTGTCTTCTTTTGCTTTTCGTCTGTTAGTTTTTCATCACTGCTGTGATTGAGGGGGAGTGAGTAGGAGCTCTGGTCTAGCTGTTTAGATTGAAGTTGCATTGGGTAGATATTAAGTGAAAGGCGTAATATTGAGTTGTATTACCTTGAATTAATATTACTTATAGTGGACTTCCTCCCTGGCTTGGTAGCCCCCAGATGTAGGTGTGTTTGCACCGAACTGGGTTAACAATTTTCCTGTGTTGTTTACTGTTTACTCTTTGTTCATTTGTTTGAAAACATTCAGATAATGATGTCGTGACATCCTGTAAGACATCGCGTGTCTGAGTCCAGAATTTCAAGGCCGTCCCATGAAGTCGGGATGATACTTTGAATAGAGACTTGTGCATCTTGGTGAGGAGTGTATGCTGACAGAAAGCAACCCTCGTTATTTGGTATTTCCCTGGCTTTTTCAAGAGCGAAATTGTCATCGTACTGTTCATCCCATCCAGTTGGGACAATGTCCTTCATAGCAATTTGTGAGCTTGGAGGAGCGGAATATTTCACCATATAGTCATATTTGCCGCTGGGTTCTCCTAGCGTGTCCCATACTTCTTTGGGTGGATTTTGATATTGCTTAGTGACGGGACTTGTGAAAATTTGATCATTTCCAATTTCATCACCCCATCCAGTCGGGGTAAGGTCCTCCATAGCAATATAAGAATTCTGAGGTTCGGCATACTGATAATTATACCCGCCGTTTGGTTCTCCCACAGCATCCCACATTCCCATGGAAATAGGTGGAATTTCATCTGGATATGGCTGAATGATATGGTTCATGAACACTCCTTCATCTTCAATAGCGTTTACTTCTTGGCTGACGAAGTGTGACATTAATCCTCCAGAATGAGGACTTTGATCATTCTTTTGATTTTCACTATCATAGCCTAGGCCTAACTTGTCAGACTTGTAGGGTATATCGGGAAGTTGTCCCCATACTGTGCAATCACCCTGTTCAATCATGGTTTTGGCATCTTTGAGAGAAGCCATAGTTGTAGTTGGAGTAGCAGGAATATGCTTGGTGGTAGAGACATCTGGAGAGACCACCTCAAATGATTGGCATGGAGTTTCGATGAATTCGTCCTCCAACTCAACATATTTGGAATTGCTTAGGTGACTAACCACATATTCCTCTTCGCCATAGACTGTGACAATCTTTCCTTTTACTGGATATTTTAACTTCTGATGCAGGGTAGAAGTTACAGCGTTTGCCCCATGTATCCAAGGACGTCCAAGTAAACAGGAGTATGCTGGGTGAATTTCCATTACGTAAAAGATAGAATCGAAGATTTGAGAACCCACTCTGATTGGGAGATTCACTTTTCCGTATACCGTTCTGGTTGACCCGTCAAAGGCTCTTACCACAACATCACTTGGTTGTAACACACTTCCTTCGAAGTCAAGCTTTTCTAGTACTGTTTTTGGTAACACGTTCAGAGAAGAACCGTTATCTACTAGCACATGAGATAGAGTGGTGCCATTACATTCAATGGAGATATGTAAGGTTTTGTTGTGATTTTTTCCAGCAGGGGTTAGATCCACATCGGAGAAACCGAGACCATTGCTTACGGTTAGATTGGCAACACAATTCTCAAATTGGTCGACTGAGATCTCTTGAGGCACATGCGCAGCTTTCAGGAACTTCATCAGAGCTTTGGCATGAGCTTCTGAATATTTTAGCAGAGATAGCATTGAGATTTTTGAAGTGGTGTGCCCCAGTTGCTCAACAATATTGTAATCACTCTTGCAGATGATTTTCAATATTTCCTCCATTTCTTGCTTTGATGGATCCTCAGCAGTATTCTCCACCGGGGTTTGAATTTGTTCAACTTGTGGCTCTTTGCCTCGAGCGTTGACATTTTGATTAGGAACTGGGACTCGGACTGGACCAGCAGCAACATTTGGAGAAATTTCTGGTGAAAAGATTCTTCCACTTCTCGTGATCTTGCTGGTACCCACAATATTACCCACAGTTGGAGTAGTTAACTTTGTGACCTCTTCAGTCGAGGTACCCTGCTTAACTCCATGAACGTAAACATTAGTGTCATATCCCCATGGGACAGCTTTGTCTGAGGAGTATGGAAATGGAGTTGGACTAGCAATGACTACTGATGCTACTTTGAGTGTAGCAGAAATTTTGAATGGAGCCTTGGCAGAGATTTTGAATGGTAAGCTGGATATCACTGAGGCATCCTCTATTCTTATCCCGTTTGCAAAGACTCCGCACAGCACGTCCATAGAAGGGAGCCTCTCAAACATAATGATACGGCGATCCATCCACTTTTGAATTCCCATTCTTAGATTTTCACAACCATTGGGCAGGCAGGAGCAGTAAAAGCAGTCGGGGTCACATCCTGGGAAGTAACCAGTTCGGATTAGCTTTCCTTTGACTTCGCAGAGTGGAGTTGATAATTCGTTCACATCATAGATGTAAACAGTGTCCAGGATAGCGTTGACAGTTTTGTCATGCTTTGGCATAGGTGCTGTGATGACATTTGGAGTTTCTGGAGGATCGAACTCAATTTCACCAGCATCTATCATATCTTGTATTTTATTTTTCAGGGCCCAGCAGTGATCTGCGTCATGTCCTGGACAGTTTGAGTGATAGGCACATGTCGCATCAGGGCGATAATTCGGAGAGGAAGTGTTGACATTCTTTGGAGGACCTCTTAAGGTGATCAGATCTGCTTTTAGCAAGTGCTGCAATGCCTGAGAGATTGGCATGTTGATTCTGGTGAAATTTCTTCTTGGTGCATCTGGTCGATGCGTATATTTTGGCTGTTGATCTTTTTGAGGTGCAGATGCGGAGATCAGAACTGCCCCTACAGATTGATGCTGCTCACTTTTGCGACTTTTCTGAATTTGTGTTGCATTGACCTCATTTCTCCCGCTGATGGGCCTTTTTGTAGTACCAGAGGAGGAACCTATCTGAATTTTTCCATTTTGAATGCCACTTTCGACACGTTCTCCGGTCAGTATCAGGTCAGTGAAACCTGATGATGAGCTTCCCAGCAAATGGCTATAGAAAGGGCCAGTTAAAGTGCCCATGAACATGTCGACTAGTTCGCGATCAGATAAGGGTGGTTGAACCCTTCCAGCCATATCTCTCCACTTTTGTGCATATCCTTTGAAACTTTCTTTTGGTCCCATAGACATGCCCCTTAGTTGAGTACGGGTTGGTGCAAGATCAGCATTGTATTGGTACTGTTTGTAAAAAGCAGCAGCTAATTCTTCCCAAGTATGAACCTTGGTATTTTCCAGCTGATAGTACCACTCGAGTTGTGTACCCGACAGACTTTCTTGGAAGAAGTGAATCCACAATTTGTTATCTGTTGTATGAGGTTGTATCTTCCTCACATAGGATCTCAGATGTAGTTTCGGGCAAGAAACTCCATCATATTTTGCAAAGACAGGAACTTTGAATTTTGGAGGGATAACAACATCCGAGATGAGCCCTAGATCATTGAAATCTAAGCCAGGTATTTTTTGTATCTCCATAGCTTTCATACGGTCTTCCAGCTGTTGGTATTTTTCATCATCCGGTTCGTCCCCAGAATGATCATTTTCTTCATTTGAAGAGAGAGAGGGTTTAGCAGAACCCTGGTTGCTTTGATTGTCTTCTTGTTCATCATCACCGACTATTTCAGGGATCGGTGGCTTTTTGAACTTTTTGACTGGAATTTTAATCTTTCTTCTCAGGTGACTCACACCTACAGATCCTTTGGGCTTCTTTTTCTTCTTGATTATCAGGGCTTTCAGTTCTTGCTGCCCCTTTGCCATTTCCAGAATTGCCACTTGCACTTGGGCATTCTGTGCTTCGAGATTCTTGATACTTGCCTCGGATTCCATCTCTTCTGACTGAAATAAACAGCGAGGAGATGAGAAATCCGTCATGAGAACCTATTATGAAATGTGTATGACTGGATGCCATGTGTATGCAATGTATGAAATGTATATGCAATGTATATGAATGCAATGTATGAAATGTATATGCAATGCATGAAGTGAAATGTGTGTGCAATGTTTCAAGGATCTTAGAGTTTAGATTTGTTAAAGAAGAAACAAACGTTAGTTAATCAATTCATTTCTTTCTTTTTTGCTTCTTTTTTTCTTTGCCTCATTTGGGCTTACAAGACAGAAATAAAATAAATGATCCTTCAGGTCTCCCGTGGACGCTTTCTCTTTGCCCCCAGGAATGTGTTGATCTGCTGTTCTTCTTGAAGTTGTCCGGTGAGCTCCAATATCCTTCTCTCATAGTCTTGACAGTATGATTTGAAGGTGTCTCTTTCCTCTTTGAGTTGAACCCAAGATTTTTGCAACTCTTCTAGGTCGGTTGGCATGTCCGGGTGTAGAATAACTTGAGGTTCATATCCTTCGACCTCTGGTTCAATAGTCACAGGTAGAACAGCAGGATATGGCATAAGGAGTTTCTGAGCGTGAGTGCGGACCCATCTGAGGTAGGGTTCCATAGGAATAGAATTCCATTGCCCCAGAGTTTTGCTTTCTATTCTATAGACACTGCCCCATGCGTGTATGAACCTTCGTCGGTGTCTATGAGAATCATTCTCGTAATCAAACACAATGCCACGGATAATCATGTCATGAGGACCGTTGCTCCTTGCATATCCGAATTGGCGTAGAGCTAAAGAGGGATTGTAAGTGATGCCTCCTTTGATGCCAAGGAGTGGCACATTAGGGTACTCTCCACAATGATCAATGATAGTAATGTCTTTTTGAAAGAAGTTGTTCCACCGGATATCTGAATGAGACAAAGACATAATCCTGCGAGACCATTGCATTCTTTGTTCATTTCTCAATACTGATCGGGGAAGATGAAATGTAAACCACCTAGCCAGTAGTGGTATACAGCACATGAGAGTTCCTCGTTTCTTCATGGTACGAGTGTGTAGAGAATGTAGAATGTCTCCCAACAATGTTGGTACCGGGTTACGGATTAGGAAAAGGTTGATGATGTGTACACTTATGAACTGGTCGGGATTAGGGAATAAAACCAAACCATAGATTAAAAGTGCCATAACTTCCTCAAAAGCTGGATAACTTTTGTTTTCTAGCAGTAGTCGAGCCTTTTCCAACAAGAACTTGGCAAGCAAACCCTTAACTCCACTCTTTGTTTCCCAATTGGACTCGATTTCTGATTTTCGCAGATGTAAAGCAGCAGCAATGACTTCAGATTTTGGAATCCTTTCTAAACCAGTGAAAGGTAATTGATTTCGAACGGGCAATCCAATTAGTTCAGAGAACTCTTCCAAAGTGGGTACCAACTGGTAATCAGGAAAGGTAAAGCAATGATGTTCAGGGTCAAAGAACTGGAACAGGACCTGTATCATGTCTTCTTCAAATTTTGAGGTAACCAAATGGAGTAGGTGACCATGCTTTTCAGTGAATTGAACATTCCTGGGGAATTCTGACACTAAGTCTTTTAGTTCAGATGGTACCGTTGAGATGTTGATTTGGATGTAATCTTTGGTGGCGGGAGCCATTACCTGCAAAAACAAAGGTAAACTCTTTGATCCTTGAAGTGTTTGGTGCAAAAAATGATATGCTTATGATGCAAACATGTGGCACACAAAAACAAATCAAACAATAGCCTTAGGTTTAAAGGCTTGCATGGAGCTGATAGGTGATACCCTCCCCACTGAAGTTGAGTTGGTTAAAACCTGTCCTAGAATAGCATTTGGGTTCTATGATCCTTGGAAGTAACATCTCAATACGGCGCTCGATCGGCCGATCAAAATATTCCTCGAGGATAACTAACTTCGATCAATTTCAAAGCTAGCCACTTAATAGGCCACAAGTCAAGTTCAACTAAAAAGGTTCTAAGACAAATTAGTGTTTAATGACACTTCGGAAGCCTAATATACTCCTTGATCGTTTTCAAGGGACATCAGTATAAACCAAAGTATCGCACTAACGATGACTACCAGATCAACCGTATCGGTACATGCCGTACAGTTTCCTTGGTCTATTGTCATATACTTAAGGTATCTCGAGATTCGGGTTAGAATCTTTCACAAGCAAAATACCCAAGCAAGCCTTTGAAAAATAGAGAAATCAAGTCAAACAATTGAAAACATCGACCTATTCTCTTAAGGTAACCCCTTTTGAAAACATTTTGTTTTTTTTGAAAGTATGTCCCCAACAGAGTCGCCAGTTCTGTGGACCTCCGATTTTTAATCCCGGGCCATACCTCTGTTCTGTAGAGATACGTGAACTGACTCTTTTTATCGCTTAATGCTTTCGCATTTTGAAAATTCACAGAGTCGCCACCGACCTTTTATTTTATCCAATTAAGGAAAGGTTTATAAAAGAAACAGAAAAAAGACCTTTAAGAAATTCTGGGTAAGGGGGTAGGTTATACAAAGGGAAGGTGTTAGCACCCTTTGTATCCATGGTTATCCATGGGCTCTTAAGTTTGCTTAGCTCACTTGTTTTTCGATGACTTTTCAATTGCTTTAGAATGCTCATATGTGGTTTCAAATACTTTTGTAAATTGAATTTTGTAATGATCCGTGTGTGGATGTATACAAAATGCTTGTTTATCTTTCGAAAGATGTTTTGAAAAGAACGTTAACTTTGTAATAATCCGTGTTTGGATGTATACAAAGTATTGTCTTTTTGGAAAGTTTTGTTTTGAAAAACAACAGTGTATGAGAATTTTGTTTGTTTTGATTTGAGCAAGCAAACTAGGAGGTCTACCCTGAGTTGTAAGGTCTTTATCCTATTTCCTTTAAAAATCTATCCTTTCACCGGATATAAACGCAAGGTTCGACTTTGTACTCAAAATAGTAGAATTTTGACTTTGATTTTGAAAAGAATGAGAAGGAATTACCTTAAGAGGTGCAAGTGTGATTGTGTTTGTATTCAGATATTTATCTTTGAAGTTAGTGATCTAACGGTTCAATTTTATCTTTGACATACACGCAGTTTATATTTGCTGGAAATTAAAATGCGGAAATGTAAAGTGCGGAAAGTAAATCTACGCTATTACATCGATTGTGCAGGAAATGTAAACTAGCCTATTTACATGAATTTGACATCCTATACATTTATCTAGGAATTTAAATTGCAAGGAAAATAAAAGGCCTGTTTTTGGATTTTTATGATTGATTTTAATTATAATTAATGCATGATTAATTAAATTAAAATGAAGAAAAAGATGAAAATAGATTTAAACCTAGAAATTAAGTTTAAAATATGTACAAAATATTTGTTAATTAATTTTAAACAAAACTAATTTTTTTTGGAATTTTTGGAATTGATTTAAGTTAATTAAAACATAATTATGTAAATAATTATACAAATAATTAAAACTTAAAAAGAAAATTATTCAAAATATGTACAAAATTAGTTTATAATATATAAACAATATTTTATATAAAGAACAAATTTTTTTATGATTTTTTGATTGGTTAGAATAATTAAAAAGCAAATATATAAATATATACTAATTAATTATGCAAAATATTGAAATTTTAAAGAAAAATAAAATATTTTTATTTCAGAAAATAATATATTATTTTAGAAGTCTAAAAATATTTTTTGTGTATTTTTTGGATTTTTAAAACTATTTTTAATTAATTTAACAAAGAAATTAAAATAAAATAGAAAATAAAATAGAAAATAAAAGGATACTGATCCTGTGTGGTTTGATTGAGGGAGTATGATGTGCACGCGCGTTCTGAAGCGTTGGATGAGCTGTTAAGCAAGATCAGGTGGTCCAGAAATTGAGGCACGTGGTATACGTTACACCTGCAAAACACTGGATTAGTGGAAAGTTTAAAAAAGTACGCGCGCTGCTGAACCAATAGGAGGAAGACACGTCTTCGTCTTCAACCTTCAGACAAGGCCTTTAACAGCGCTTTTGTAAAAAAGCGCTATAGTAAGTGAGCCCTAATTCTGCAAAATAACGAATAGGGGTAAACAAGCACATAAATTTGGCGCGATGGTACCATTCAACTCGTTTTGTCCATACGAATCTAATGGTACTATTTAGAACCTCTAATTTTGCCTAATTTGGAAAGCCCTAATTTTGAAGCTATGAACCCTAAAATGGTAGTTTCGTTTATACGTGTTCAAACTTCAATTAAGTTTCCAGAAATGATCTACACCTCAAACCAAACTTAATAGTATGTCTACATCTTGTTAAGCATGTGTGAATAACCAGATACGAATTGATTTTAGTTTGAACAAATTTGGACCTGTATAGCTCGATTCAGTGAGCTTCAAGGCTTGTAACTGATTGGGATAGTTTCAGTGATGTTCAAGGAAGGTGTCTGAATGCTTAGTTTGTATTGAAATGGACTGAAATTACAAATTCGAATTTGAATTTTCTTTGAAACTTTTCAAGTGATTACAAGTGTGTATGAGCTAAGCTTTGCTTCTGAACTTGCCCCCCCCCCCTTCGTTACTGAACTATGATAGCTTATTTATAAGCATTGAGTGCTTAGAATTGAAGCTAATATGCAACTAGTTGCCTTTGTTGAAATCTTGCATTTTTAATATTAAAAAAGCTTTGAATTCTTGACCAAGTCCCCTTGCCTTCAATGCACCTGCCTTGCTCTTCAATTCTCTGCAGAAAGGTAGAGATTCCTTGGGTGAGTCATGCTTGGAAGTTAAGCTACCATTTATCCATCCATTTTTCTTTTAATTTTAATCTTAAAATAAGATAAAATCAAGCAAAAAATGGATAAAAAAGGTGTGGGCTTAGTCTTGGTCGTGGGAGGCCCATATCATCATGGAAATGATGTTTGAATGCTGAAAACTTGGCCCCATTTGGAAAAAATACATTTTTGAGCAATGTTGATTTCATGTATTTTCCCAAAATTTAGCCAACTTCAACAAGGTGTAAATCCTTCAATTTTTGTCATATGAAGGAGATCTTGCACTTTTTGGAAACCTCAAAGAGTCCTCTAACCAATGTCTTTGGTCTTATGTCAAAATTATTTTTGATGCTCCTTGTGTGTCCTTTTGAAAAAAGTGTCTTTTTGTTGACTTTGAAAATGACCTGTAATGTCTTTGATCATATTTTTCAAATGGTGAATCCAATGACCATGGGATCAATGGCATTTGAAAGATAATTGAATTTCCTTAAAGATGAGATTTGGTTTGAATTTTTTGGATGAAGGATGAGAGAGTTATGATCAGTCAAAGTTGAGTTGACTTTTCAGGCAAAAACCCTAATTTTGAATCTTAGGGTTTTGTTGATTTTTGATCTTTCCTTGATGAATTATGATCATCCAATGATCAAATGATGAATCCTTTGACAAAATATGGACTTTGACAAAAAATTTCATTTTTGACTGTCTGTTGACTTTTTTGGTCAAACGGGTCGTCTGTTGACTGTTTGAGCTGCTGACGGTGCGTCTGAGTGAATTGAAGTTTGAAAATTTGTATGATGGTACTTTGAGATATATGGATGTGTATGAAATCCATTTGAGCTCTCAAAAACTTGTTGCTCCTATAAAAACAAGAAAAACCCTGATTAGGGATTGTTTATGTAGGAGACAGTTAAGCGTACCTGATTTTTGTGCAGTGTTGAGTTTCTGCTAATCGCGTGATATTCAGAAGACTTCTAGCACAAAAGATCTTGGAATTTGAATTGTGAAAGATTGATTTGATTGATGGTACAAAACACTGAGAATTGTACTGCCAGCAGTTTGGCTGTCAACTGACTGTCCAGGTATTGACGTAGCAGTTAGAGTGAAAAATCAACAGTCAAAGTTAATTTTCTTTTTTGTAGTTTTTGTTTTATGTGAAAAATGAAAGTTTATTTACATGACTTGTTAGAAAAACACAGACATAATAAATAACTAATATTTACGGTATGCGGGCAAAATTACCGAAAATAACCCTGAAAATCATTTAATGCACAGAAATAGGAATATTTGACTGGCAGAAAACACACAAAATATTATCTTAGTAATTAAGCAATATTATGACAAATAGTACAACATTTAATACTGACAGTACAAATATTACATACTATATTGAACAGTACGGCGAATAAACGGTACATTTAAGAAATAAGAAATACGGCAAATTTCAGGAATGACGGTTAATGACCCATGCTATGAACAATAACATGTAGATGATTGGGAGTGCAACCATTGCAGGTCCACACTCTTCAGGACTATGTTGGCAGAAGAAAGTCATGATCACCGTAGCAATGGTGATGACTGTAAGAAACAGTGTCTCTATCCACTTTGCCATTCTTGCCAGGGAAGAAGAGAAAATAGATATGAGGTAGGAATTTGAAAGATGAGTTAGAATTTGATGTGAGATTTTATGGAAGAAAATGGGAGGTATTTATAGAATGGAAAGGAGGATAGAGACGTTGGGGAATGATGTGATTCCGTACAAAGGGAAAATTTGAGTGGAAGTAAGATTTGAAAGAAAGTGGAGATAGTGTTGGAAAAAGAGAGATTTGATTTTTGAAAAAGAGATTTGAAAAGATTTTTGAAAATAATGGAATATAGTACAAAATTAGTGGGAAACAAAAGATAATAATAATCTACTTGTTACCAGTACAGTCTGAGTTTCCTGATTCTGCGCCTGCAAAAAGATTTAACTCTGTACCAATTGTGTCAGTACTATTTATCTGTAAATAAATAAATAGCATGTGTGAAATAATAAACAGTATTTGGCGTTTGCGTAAGAATAAATTCAACTGCAAGCCAAATTACTGTATAAGAAAAATTCTAAAAACTAAGTGTTTCATATGTCAGGATATTTGTTGGAATAATCCATAATTATATGAGACTCTTAATTTTCAGATTGGAGTTTTCTTGAAAAAAGATGTGGGAAAATTTTGGGGTATAACACAAATGTACACACTAAATTTGTACATCTGATTTTGAATGTTCATTTCTAAGTACAATGCCTACTGACAAGTTAAGGTGAATACAAGCATGGAATAATTATTCAAAACTTACTCGTAATTGTGTAATTGTATGAATGTTTCTGTTATTTCCACATTTTCGGAATGTAAATCACGATTTAGTTGATGCCCATTTTATATGTGGTTGTGTTGATAATTGGTGAGTACAGTAGCATGTTCGTGCGATTTTGGCTCGACCTTTCGAGCATTCCATGTGTAAATTCGATGTTGTCCCGTATTTTGTTTTGCTCGTACAATGTGACTTAATTTCAACTTAATGCATACTTGACTTCTCTACTGTCATATTAATATGTTCATGAAGCTTTTATCTTGATCATATTTATGTTGACCATTGACATTGTTTTAACACCTAAAGCCTTTAATGCTAGTGTGATGGTATCGTATTTGCTCGCTTTTGCGACAACTTTTTGTGTGCTTTCTCGTTAGACATTAATGCTGCCCTGTTATGAAAATACATGCTAAATTGTTGTTTTCTCATGAGATATAATTGCTCCACCTTGATTTCTCCATTTGTATGACTCGACTATGATTTGTGGTCATTTTCACGACGATGTTTTGACATGCGTATTTGCTGCCCCAGTTTCTAAGTAGGTGTTAAACTTTGATTTACCTTGCGGTACTATGTATCTAGATTTGCTATAACATCTGGGTGATGATTAGTTTGGTTTCAGATCATTTTCTTAGCCATTTTATGTCATTCATTTTGTTCCCGTAGTGCTGTCCCATTTGGATTCATTGTATAAAAGAGGCTCGTAATCAATTATACATATTCGCAGGATGTATATAAGGCTAATTGTTCTAAATTTTATTTTTCAGGGGATATTAAAGATTTTTTAAAAGAACATCACTGGAGACATCAGATTAGCTTACGGTGTGTGGTTCCAGGAGTTTCTGAATTTCTCTAAAGGTAATTAGTTATTCGTTTGCTATAGTTTCTCTAAAGGTAATTAGTTATTCTTTTGCTATAGTTTCTGAATCTCTTTCGTCAAAGTAATTAGTTGTGATTTGAATGAACGGCTATGATGGATCGTTTGCACTTTAATTAGTTGCTTACTTCTCCACTTTAATTAGTCGCACTTTAATTAGTTCCTCTTCATTTGACAGATTATTGCTAACAAGATAGTCCAAGAGGGATACATTTTCGGCGTGTAGGACCTCGTCAAAAGGTATGTTTCCACACGTGTGAGAATTTACCGGTTTAAATATATTTCATATTGGCATGTATCTAGAGTTTTAATTATAGTAATCATTCCCGAATAGTTATGCATAGCGTCTGATCCCAAAAGTGGGGGATAGTGATGCATAGCGGGCGATCCCAAAATTTAAATTTTCCAAAATGACCATGAATACCTTAAAAAGTAGAAGGGGATTGAATACTAATAGTTGATTTTTAGATTATATTAAGTAATACTCATTATTCCGACATGTGGAATATTCTTGATGTCAATTTCGTTAATCGTTAAGTGATGAACTTACTAACTTTATGAATTGAATTCGCTATAGGGGTTACTTGTGAAGAGTGAAAGTTTCATCGTTTTTGTTTAGCTTAATTAAGACATGGATAAGACATGGATGAATTCAAACCGATTGTCGAAAGAGTACGAGAAAGGGATATGGGAATTTGTTAAGTTTGCGGTTGCACACTCCAAAGACCTGATTCGAATGGCGTGTCCTTGCATGGGTTGCTGTTATGGGGATAAGGTTGACGGGAATCAGTTGGCATCGCATTTACTACGGTTTGGAATTGATAGAAGTTATACAGTTTGGAGTTTGCATGGTGAGAAAAGTAATGGGAATGTTGATTCGAGGTGTAATACGAAGTATGCTTCAAACGACGATTGCACTGACACGTATGATTGTGATCGAGTCAAAGAGATTGCAGAAGCGCTTGAAGAAGATCTTGAGGATTGTCCCAAAATGTTCGAGAGGTTGGTAAGCGATGCAGAGAAACCGTTGTATGATGGTTGTTCAAAATTCACAAGATTGTATGCGGTGTTAAAGTTGTACAACTTAAAGGCGGACAATGGATGGTCGGATAAAAGTTTCACAGAGTTATTAGCCCTTATGAAAGATATGCTACCAGAGGATAATGTTCTTCCCAATCGAACGTATGAAGCCAAAAAGATGTTGTCCTCTATTGGCATGAGCTATGATAAGATACATGCATGTCCAAATATTTGCGTTTTGTTTTGAAACGAGTATGCAGCGTTGAATGAGTGTCCTAAATGCGGTGCCCCTCAATATAAGAAAAAGTTGTCTCCGGCCAAAGTCTTGTGGTATTTTCCTATAATTCCGAGATTTAGACGCATGTATCGTAGTGAAACCGATTCAAGACACTTGACTTGGCATGCAGATGAAAGAATTATTGATGGAAAGTTGCGACATCCAGCAGACTCACCATAGTGGATGAAAGTTAATAGTGAATATCCTGAATTTGGAAAAGAAGCAACAAACCTTTGCTTGTCATTGTCTACTGATGGAATGAACCCGCATGGTATTCAAAGTATCTCGCATAGCACATGGCCTGTGATTCTTATGATTTTTAACCTACCTCTGTGGCTATGTATGAAGCGTAAGTACATGATGTTATCTATGCTAATTTCTGGGCCTAAACAACAAGGGAATGACATAGACGTATACTTGGCATCCTTAATCGAAGATTTAAAGTTTTTGTGGGAGAACGGTGTTGAGGTTTACGATGGGTATAGGAAAGAAAGTTTCAAATTGAGGGCGATGTTGTTTGGAACAATTAATGATTTTCCAGCATACTGAAATCTATCCGGGTACAGCAATAAAGGTCAAAAAGCGTGTCCTGTTTGTGAAGATGAAATCGATACGACACGATTGGATCTTTGTCAGAAGAATGTCTTTCTCGGCCATCGTAGATTCTTAAATTCTAATCATCACTTCCGTGGGTGGAGAAAAGCATTCAATGGAAAGGCCGAACAACGTACAACCCCGCCTTTTTTGACAGGTGATCAAATTTTTGAAAAGGTGAAAGATGTGAGCACTCAGTTTGGCAAGCCTTTTGCACATTCACTTGTCAAGGGTGGGTGGAAGAAGAAGTCAATTTTTTTTGAACTTCCATATTGGAAGTCGTTGTACGTAAGACATTTCCTCGATGTTATGCATATTGAAAAAAATGTATTTGACAACGTTATAGGTACGTTACTCAATAAACAAGGAAAGTCTAAGGATGGCCTTAACATAAGGAAGGACATGGTAAACATGGGAATGAGAACTGAATTGGGACCCGTGACGAAAGGAAGACGAACATATCTGCCACCTGCTGTTTACACTCTATCTAGAAAGGAGAAGAAAACATTGTGTAAGTTCCTCAGTGAAGTTAAAGTTCCAGAAGGCTACTCTTCAGATATTAGAAGACTTGTGTCCATGAAAGACCTCAAGTTAAAGAGTTTGAAGACGCATGATTGCCATGTTATAATGGAACATTTTTTACCAATAGGTATACGTTCTATTCTGCCAGAAAAAGTAAGAAGCGCAATAACTAAACTGTGTTTTTTCTTCAGGTCAATTTGCAGTAAGGTGATCGATCCTGCGATCTTACCAACATTGCAAAAAGAGATAGTTGTTACTTTATGTGATCTTGAAATGTATTTTCCTCCCTCGTTTTTTGACACAATGGTTCATCTAGTCGTTCATCTTGTGAAAGAGACACAATTGTGCGGACCAGCTTATATGAGATGGATGTACCCTGCTGAACGTTATATGAAAATATTAAAGTACATGAAAACAGAAGTCGACCAGAGGGGTGTATTTCCGAACGATACATTGTTGAAGAAACGGTTGAGTTTTGTACTGATTTATTGTCAAATGTTCAATCAATTGGACTCCCCAAATCTCATATTGTTAAAAAAATAGAAGGAAAAAGGCTAATTGGAAATAAAGTTGTGACAGTATCAATGGTCGAGCGGGATCAAGCGCACTTGTAAGTTCTGCACAATGAGATTGAGGTTGAGCCGTATGTTGAAATGCACAAGGTTGTTCTCCGAGATTTAAATCCGAATAGAAATGAGAATTGGATAGTAAGAGAGCACAATCGAAGTTTCATTCCGTGGTTTAGGGAACATATTTATTCAAAGTATCGTTCAGATCCTGCTTCAGTAACAGAAAGGTTGAGATGTTTAGCATATGGTCCAAGTATAATTGTGTTTTCTTATAGCGCATACGCAATTAATGGATACACATTTTATACCAAAGAACATGATGATAAAAGTACTATGCAAAATAATGGTGTTACCTTGGTAGCTGAAGCAATGCACATATCAAGTGCGAATGACTTAAATCCGAAATTTGCAAATTTGTCAAATTTTGGGGTTATCGAGCGCATTTTGGTGTTTGATTACGCGAAGTTTCAGATTCCTGTATTTGGTTGCAAGTGGGTTGAAAATAATAATGGCATACAAATGGATAAGTCGGGATTTTTGCAAGTGGATCTCAATAGGGTGGGGTACAAAGATGAGCCTTTCATTCTAGCCTCTCAAGCTAAACAAGTGTTCTATGTCAATGATCCGACAAGTACGAAATGGTCTATAGTGCTTTTATCTAACAAAATAGTTGATGAAAACATTGGAGATCAAGGTGATATTGGTGTTGGCATTGAATCTTGTACAAGAAACGATCAAAATGAGAATGAATCTTGTACTAGAAATGATCATAATGAGGGTATTTGGATCAATCCAACCGTCCGCGTTGTTAAGAGACGCGTAGAACACAATCCTACCAAGAAAAGAAAGAGACGTTAGTGAAAAAGGTAATAGTATACATATTCCGACTAATGTGCTTTATTCAATTTGTACTGATTGTTATATATTCAATTTGTATAGTTTTTTTCAATTTGTACTCCGATTGTTACAATACTTATTCAATTTTGGTGCATATTTTCGTTTTGTACATAAATTTTGAACCATGTTTCCGTTTGTCGACTTCTTTACATGTAACTATACTATTTTGACGATTTCGGAGCTGCTCATGCACTTATCTTTACATTTCGGGACTGTTTTTTTATCGGTTTTGCTTCTGCCCGTAATCAAAAGTCGGGCTTAGGGTCTGATTTTCGGAAAACCGACTTCATTTTTTAGTCCGTGAGGTCGTTTTACCATAGCCATGTAAATTTCGTTCAATACCGCCAATTTTCTATTTTTGACACTTATTCTGATTTCACCGATTTCGATCCAGATTTACTTGTACATACATGGTTTGACTTCCATTTGACTTGTATAATTTGTTAACTTATTAATAGTGTACTAATGTGCTTTAGTTTGTTTGATACAGGTTCAATGGCTAGTAATTAAGAAAACTCACAAGATAGAGATGCTCCGGATACAAATCCTCCACCTGATACATCATCAAAAGAAGTTGCACGAGGCATCACCATTATGAAGGGAATCGTTCGATATAGAGACCAAGGATTAATATATAATTTGGAATGGAATTCTGATAACCAACCAATTGGTCCTAATTCTGCAAAGTTGACAAGATATATTGGTACACTTGTTCATTTGCATATTCCAGTCTCCGTAGCTAAATGGAATCTGAAAAGCAAAGAGTTGGACGATAAAAAAATATGATTTGGGACGAGCTTAAGGTATCATATATGGTTGTTGTTAATATCTTGACGATAATTTGTTTAAATTACTTATACTAACACACTCTATGCGTATGTTTGTTTGCAGAGGTCTTTTAACATACCAGATGAGCGTAAATGCTACATTCTTGGTTTGGCCGGAAAAAGATATAGAGGGTGGAAAGCTTTTTTAACAAACACCTATCTTAAGGATAAAGAAGGAAACTTTCTTGAAGAGGCCCCGAGACGTCCAAAAAAGTATGAGATCTTCATTGATGAAGAAGATTGGGTTGAGTTTGTAAATCAAAGAGATGAAGCTTTTCGGAAAAGGAGTGCCACAAATAGTGCGAGAGCATCAAAACCTGCGTATCCATACAAAAAAGGGCGTTTGGGATATACACGCTTAGAGGAAAAAATTGTAAGTAAATAGAAATGTGTTTTAATTAATTGTCTAAATGTGTTTTATTTGATGATTTTATCATTTGTGTCAATGCATAGTTAGAGGAGTCGAAAAGTGAGGAAACCTCACTTCCAGTACATGTGTTGTGGAAGGAAGCTCGTGTGGGCAAGAATCAAGCTGTCGATCCCGATGTTCAAAGAGTTTATGCTGAATGTGTAAGTATAACACCGTGTCTTTAATTAAATCAAATGTTTTTTAATATATAATTGATTTTTTATCTCCACTAATAATTATTGAAATGTAAATGAATTACAGGAGACCATGTCGCAATCGGTATCCGCCGGTGAGGACCAGGATGATAGGAGCGTACTTAGTAGAGCACTAGATGCTCCTGAGTATCCTGGTCGGGTGAGGGGTAAAGGTCATGGTGTGACTCCAACCTCTTTTTACAAGCATTCTAGGAGAAGAAATCCTACCAATGAAGAAGTGTTGCAAAAATTGCAGGAATTACAAGCACAAGTCTCTGAATTGCAAAGAGATAAAGATATGTATATGAAAGAAAAGTGCAATACTTCATCGGTGAAAGAAACTAGTGATAAAGCTAGTATCAACTGTCAAAGAAAATTTCCCGAGGTAATTATAAATTTTTTTCCTTACAAATTGTTCTATTTTATTAATGATAATGACTCTATATTTACTATTGGTTTAGGGCATTTCATCTTGCCAACTATACTTATCGTCACCGAATTATCGCCTAGTTGGCAAGGGAAAAATGCACAACACTTTGGGAGATTTACTTCACCATAGAACGCTCCCGGATGGACACCTGAAAGTATCAGTTGATGTTGTATTAGATCATGTTGCGGTGCTACTGGTACCTGACATGGTCTCAGAGATAACATTGATGCGAGATGCAATAGGGTCATTTGTTGCATGGCCCTCGGAGCTCATTATCATTGGTGATGAGGTATATTGAAAACCATTATGAATCATTTAGTTTTCGAATGTCAATTCTGCACCGTTACGTTAATTATTTTTTACATTTTAATTTTAGACTGCTCCTACAAAACCCGCAATTAAGGGTAAAGGGATTTTACAGAAGGAGGAGTCTGTTGCATCACTATAAGAGGTACATTTAAAGTGTTAATATATAATCTGAATCTAAAACTGCATGATTTTATATTTTACCTAACTTATATGATTTTTAGGCATCTACTCGGGGGTCACAACAAGTGACGCAGCAAGTTCGTAGCGTACCACCCAAGGGTCCTCCGAAGCCAGCGGCAAAAAAAGGTGGTGCTTTTGTGCCTCGATATCGGACGACGCTCAGAACACTTGTTGATATGTCTGATTTGAAGGGTGGTGCTTTCCGTGAAATCAATATGGATGAAGGTATCTTCGGTATTGAATTCATGTCAAATATTGCACTAGATGACTTGGAAGAGATTTTTACGCATGAACAACTAGGCGTCGGTAATATGCACTCATACATTCGGTAATATTCACTCATCAGATATATTATTTAATTAGTCGAACAATTTATTTACACATTTCAATGAAAATAATCTAATGTTTATTATGTTTTTATTTAAGGTTGTTGTATGACAAAGTGTTGCGCGGGACTGCATTGTCAAACAGATTCTGTTTCGTGTCTTCCGCCCATTACAGCGGAATGACAATTGCTATGGAACCGGAATCAGTTAGACAGCGCTTAGTCGATAGATTCCTGTCCACCGGCAATACAGAAAGTCTGATTCTTTGGGCGTATAATACCCGACCAGTAGGGTTAGTTTCTCATTCTTGGTTCATCTAATCTTTGTTTCTTTTGCGTAGCAAAATTTTCATATAAACTATTGTTTTAATTTATAGAGCACACTGGTTGTTGCTTGCTATCAACCCTATAAGAGAAGTGGTATATTTTCTGAATTCGGTAGATGGTGAGTGGACCAATTATCCGGCTATGAAGTCAATGGTTGATACGTAAGTGAGATCGTTCTAAATATTCGTGTATATTTATATGTTTAATTATTTGTGAGATTGATCTAAACATATGCTTTTATATTTTTGTTAGGTCAATACAAGTGTTCCGAAGTCAAAGAGACGCACAGGTATCCCGGACTAAATCAAACAACATTACTTGGATCAAAGTGGAGGTACATTAATTTTCACAATTTTGCTTATAATATTTATGCTACTTGATAAAACAAGACAACTATAAAATCTTATTTGTTTTTCTATGTAGTGTCCGATACAGCGAAACAGTTCAGATTGCGGATACTATGTTTTGAGGTTTATGAAAGAAATCCTTCAAACGAATCAATTAGAGATTCCAATCACGGTATGGATTTATAACTTAATTAGATAATTTCTTATAATTTATTACATTTAACTAAATCATTCATATTATGTTTTTGTTATGTAGTACTTTGATGACTTCTATGTTGCTTCTTACACGAGACTTAAGTTGGAAGAAATCAAAGAGGAATTGTGTCAATTTTATATTCATCAACTATTCATGTAGGTATGAATACATTATTGTGTGAACAGTTTCATGACTACATTATTTTGTTATGTAGTACTTTGGTGGATTAATTTGAAACTGATAGTTAGTTTCATGTTTGTTTTTGTTGTTGTTGAGCCTTTAATTGACCGTGTTGTTCTGTTCATACTTTGCAGGACCAGGCCGGAAAACAATCAAACTTTTGAAGTATAATATTATAGTACTCTAGGGTGGTTACTAACTTTGTTCATACTGTTCCCAATATTTGAAATGAGTTAGTTACATATGAAAATATTGGTTTGTTACTGATTTAGTTTGTTTGACATGAGTTAGTTACATGTGAAACTTTCTGTATATATATATATATATATATCATACTTTACATGATTTAGTTTGTTTGACAGGAACTATAATGATGTATATATATAATTTTGGATATTATAATGGTATTATATTAGTATATATATATTGTCCTACCTATGGTTGAAAATATATCGTCGAAAATATATTACAGGTTGAAAATATATTACAGGTCGAAAATATTACAGGTCGAACTGGGAGGGTTAAATTACAGGTTGCACTTTAAAATACCTCATTTAGCAACGACAGCGCTTTTAAAAAACGCTCTTAAAGGGCCACCTACTAAAGCGCTTTATTACTAAAAGCGCTGCCTAAGATTAAAAAAAAACATAAAAAAAAACGCAACCTACGAAAGCGCTTTTGGAAAAGCGCTCTTATAGGGGGGCTACCAGAGCCCTTTTTCTCGAAAAAGCGCTCTGATAGGGGGGGCTACCAGAGCGCTTTTTCTGGAAAAAGCGCTCTTATAGGGGGGGGCTACCAGAGCGCTTTCCTGGAAAAAGCGCTCTTATATGGGGGCTAACAGAGCGCTTTCAAAAGCGCTGTTGTTACCTACGGCAGCGCTGGCTTTGGCAGCGCTTTAAAGCGCTTTAGTAGCCCCAAAAAACCCTTTAAAAGCCCTTTTCCCGTAGTAGTGAGTTGATCCGGGGGTCTTTATGGGGTCCGAGCCTAAGATATCTGAGGGAGGTAGGTCGTTCCTTTCCAGGGAGAAGAACGATCAGGCCGGGAGTAGGGAAGCGTGTCGTTTCAGAAAAGTTGGTAAGCGGGAGTGTCGCATTTAATGCGAAATGATGACTAATTAATTACCTAGGCTATAGGGTTAATGATAGCCATTCGTCTGTACAGTATGGCATGTGCGGTGCGTGTGGGGCCTTAGGTAGCCTATAAATAGAAGAACCCCTCATTTTTCCAAACTTTTCAAATTCAGTCACTTCGTTCTCCCTCCGCCGGCCTTTCTTTCTTGTAGTGGTGTTTGCTACAGATTCTTCAACTTTTCATCAAACCGTACCTGTAAGTTAACCTTTGATCCTTACTTTCTGTATTTTTATGCTTCGATCGTTGTTTAGAACTGATTGTATGTGGTTAGGGTAGGTTTTTAGGAAGACTTTGATGAAAATAGATGGTGAATGTGGTGGCGTATGGCGGAGATAGGAGGTTTTCTCCGTCGTCCACGATTGCGTTTTGTTGAATTTATCTTTAGATTCTAGCTTTTTGTATCGTTGATAATCGTTTGATTATGCTTTTTGGTGTTTTTCTTCGTGTTTGTGTGTCGTAGTTAGATGTCCTGTGTTTTTTCCCTTTTCTCGGACGCGAACTTCGTCTAGCTCGAAATTTGTGGTTATGGAGGGGGTAAGGACGCAGTTCATTTGGTCTCTGGGCCGTTGTCGTGCCCTTTCACTCTGGACGATGGTGGAAGGGTGGATTTGATTTAATTGTCGAATTCACTATTTTCCCCTGTATTTCAGGTGAAAAATGACCAACGAAACTCGTCCGACGGCGTCGGCCTCGTCGTCTTCTACCCCTCCAGCCCGGCAAGAGGCGCCTCAGCTGGCCTGGGTGCATCAGGAAGCACTGTACATAGAGAGTTATTTTGTGGAGGATGACTCTGATATCTTTACCGAGGTGGGAGAAGGGTGGTCGGTTCTGATTCCGGCCGAAGATGACCGAATTTGTGATGTGTACACCCCGGATCTAATTCCTATGTATGAGGTGGTGTTTCGGGATATGGGTTTTCGTGCCCCTTTCACTGAGTTTCAAGTGGCGGTACTCAACCATTTGGAGGTGGCTCCTGGGCAGCTTCACCCCAACTCAATTGCTTTTATCCGGGCCTTTGAGTTGATCTGTACGCATTTAAAGATAGGGGCAACGATCCCTCTATTCTTTTATATATTCTGTGTTCAGCGTACGGTGAAAGATGGCCGTTATGGATGGCTGTCTTTAAAGCAGTCCAAGAAAATTTTCAAGTCCTATTCTGACTCTTTGAAGGGTTATAAACCTCGCTTCTTACTCATTCGTCCTCATTCTCGGGAAGCTCGGGAAAGTGTCTTTGATCGCGTGCCGACTTTGGATGTTCATGGTCGTCCGGTGCTCAACGACATTGGGGAGCCTGTTACTTCCCGTCAGTATAAGTTTAGGTTCTTCTGGTCGCAGGACCACTTCAGGTATGGGACCGATCAATATATCACCAGGCTTTCGGATTTGGACGATGACGCTCGAGGGGATTATGCTACCCTCCAGCGGTTCGTGCAGGGTCTTCCTGTAGTCGCCAAAAAGGATCGCTCAGGGATACCCATCCTTGGCGAGGACGGGGAGCCGATCAGGGATCCGGGGTGATTAATATTAAGGAGCTTCTAATTGAGGGAACTGATGAGGGGGCGTTTGCCTATTTGGGTATCTGTTCCTTCTTTTTCGTCCCGTCTTTTATTTTGGCTTTGCTGTTTTAATAGCTTTCTTTCTTTGTGGTTTTATGAGGGGTAATTTTCTCACGTTTTTCTTTTTCTTTTGCAGAGTCAATGGATCGTGCCCGTCATGACCGGATGCTTAGGCAGGCCAGCAAGTTAAAAGGGGTTGTTAAGAAGAGCGCTGGTCCCAGACTGGTTGTTGCGCAAATATCCCTGGTAGGAGGCTCGGGTGCCTCCTCCTCTGGTGCTGCTACTGCTACTGGTTCCCCCCTGAGGAACTCTGATCAGGACGAGTCTTTGAGGCCAGTTACGGTGCTTCCTTCTCCCCTTCGCCCACAGCCCGATCCGGACGCCTTGTTCCGCCGCAAGCGCCAGAGAACCGAAGCCGTGGACCTTACTTAGGAGGAGGCTGCTGACATCTTCACCCTCCCTTCGTGTTTTCTTCAGCCCATATTCTTCGAAGGTGGACCCTCCTTGACTATTCCACGTGCTGAATCTCTGCATATTGAGGGTTTGGATCCTTCTGTTCGTCAAAGGTTCCTTATGCAGGACGCTTTGGCCATGGTTCGGCTTTTGGAAATGGCCACTCTCTATGCTCGCTCGGCGCCTTTGTCAGCGGAAGCAGCGAGGTTGCTTCAGGAGCAAGTCAAGATGAAGGCCTCTGCCTTGGAGGAGAAGGACCAGCTGCTGAAAGAACAGGACGAGGAACTAGACGCTGTGAAGGCTCGGCTGAACGAACAGTAGGCTGCTCTGGTGGACGTGCAAGGTCAATACACCTTGCTCTCGAGAACTTTGTATGGAACAAGGTTGTCTTCTTCGGTTAGGGAGGCCTCTCTTCGCCACTCTCAAGCCCCTGCTGAGGATGAGTCGAAAGAGGAGAAGGCTCTTTTAACCCGGGCAGACTTGATTCAATATATCAGAGTCTTGGGGAGCGACTGTGTGGCAACTGCCGAGGATACCTATCACTCCACTGTGGCCCAGCTCAAATTGAAGAATCCGGGGGTGGAATTGGTGATCGAAGGTACTGGGCCTTACCATCGTGTGGAGGGCGACCAAATAGTTTCTCCGGCCTTCGAGGAGGAGCCCGTGACGCAGGAAGCTGAGGAGGTCCAAGTCGAGGAAGGTGTTTGAAGATTTTCTTTTTATGTGTTTTGAATGTTTGGCCTGCACTCCTTTATTTTGTACTGTTGTTATGGGGGGTATGCCCCCCATTTTGATTTTGTATGTACAATTTACCAGCTCGGTCTAGATGGCCGTAGTTGGGCACAGTTTCGGGCTGTTTGCCCGCCTTTATTTAAATGTACTTAGTTTTTAACGCTTTTGTTAGTTTCTTTGGAACTTGTGCGCGTGCGTTATGAGTTTTTGGGAGATGCGTTATCGTTTTCCAATGTCTTTATTCATTAAAGGCACATTCGTTTCCCAAGATTATTGTTCCCCTTTTTTCCCTTATAAAAGGAGGTTTCGCGGACCTCTTCTTTCTTCATTTCTCGCAGGAATGGGTGGAGCTAACGGGAAGAAAGTGTCTTCAACCTCGTGTTCACGTGGGGTGAAAAAGGTGAACAAGAAGAGGAAAGCTTTTCTTTTCATTTGATGTTTGTTTTGTAATTTTCATGAATCATGAATAAAGTATTGTTGCTGTCTTTTGAGTGTTTATTTTGCTTTTTATGGAGATTTCTCAACTTAAATGTACTGATCGCCTAGTGTGTAGAACTGTGGTCGATTGCCGAGGACATGTGTCTGGTATATGGTGAGTCTCGGATTTCGTTGTATTGAGCTCCGGGGCTCATGGCGTGAACGGTCCCTTCGCGAGCGGGGCGTTCTACCATCATGGTACGTGTTTACGACGGGGATACTCTGTATTTATGGCTCCTCGAAGAACAAAGAGTCTGCTCGATTAAAAGAGCAGGCTCCCGTTGTTTTGTTTCAGTCAGAGGCGCTTGGCTCGTACCGGGCCGCACCTTAACTTTAGCTGTAGTATTATTTGAGTTTCTCAGCGTTCCAGGGTCGAGCAAGTTCTTTTCCTTGCAAGTTCTCCAGGTAGTATGCCCCATTTTCTGTCCTTGCTCGGACACGATAGGGGCCTTTCCAATTTGCGGCCAGTTTGCCCTCTCGGGAATCTTTGTGGTTTCTTTTTAGCACTAGGTTGTCTACTTTAAATTCCCGTTTAATGACCTTCGCGTCATGTCTTAGGGCAATTTTTTGCTTGAGTGAAGCTTCGCGTAGAGCGGCCCCGGTGCGAATTTCCTCGACCAGGTGGAGCTCTTCCCTGATTGCCTCGATGTTACCCTCTGTCTCGAGTGGCTCTTCGACGCGTCTCGAGGGCACATGTATTTCGATGGGGATCACGACCTCCGTTCCGTATGTCAGTCGGAAGGGGGTCTCCCCGGTAGTGGAATGTGGGGTGGTGCGGTATGCCCACAGGACGCTGTGCAGCTCTTCTATCCATCCCCTTTTTATTTCGTCTAGTCTTCTTTTGAGGCCCCTCAAAATTACTCTGTTAACAGTCTCTGCTTGCCCGTTCGTTTGTGGGTGCTCGACCAAGGCGAAATGTTGCTTTGTACCCAATTTCGTGACGAATTCTTAGAAGCTCCCGTCTGTGAACTGGGTGCCGTTGTCGGTGATGATAGCCAATGGTACCCCGAACCGGGCGAGGATGTTTCTTTTGTAGAAGCGGAGTACGTTCAAGGATGTGACTTTGGCCAATGGCTCGGCCTCGATCCACTTGGGGAAATAGTCGACCGCAACTATTAGGTACTTGTTCTGATTGCTTCCGGTCATGAATGGACCGAGGAGATCCATCCCCCACCACTCGAATGGCCAGAGAGATGATAAGGACTTGAGTTCGTTGGGGGGTGCGAGGTGCATGTCCCCGAAACGTTGGCATTTGTCGCATTTCTTCATGTATTCTTTGGCGTCGTCTTGCATCGTCGGTCAATAGTAGCCTGCTCGGAGGGCCTTCCGAGCGAGTGATCTTCCTCCTAGATGTTGGGAATTGATTCCTTCGTGTATCTCTCGAAGTATGTGGGGAACTGTGCCCTCGTCTATACATTTGAGGAGAGGTATGGAAAATCTTCGCTGGTAGAGGCGATTTTCGACTAAGACGTACGAGCAGGCTCTCCTTCGGATGGTGGAGGCCTCTTTTGGATCGGCGGGAAAGAGGTCACTTGTTAGGTAGTTGTATACGGGGGTCATCCAACAGGACGTGTCCCCAATTGCGCTTATGAGTGAGAGTGAAGATGAGGTCTCGGTACTGGGTTTTGGCAATATTTCCTGGATAACGGACTTGTTACCTCCCTTCTTTCTCGTGCTCGCCAATTTTGATTGGATGTCTGCCCGAGAGTTGTGTTTTCTTGGGATGTGTTTTACTTTGGCACTCCTGAATCGGGCCAGTCTTTCTTTTACGAGGGCCAAGTATTCGGCGAGGGCTTCGCTTTTGATCTGATATTCGCTTAAGATGTGGGATGCGACCAGTTGAGAGTCGGTGAACACCTCAATGTCTTCGGCTTCTAAGTCGTTTGTAAGGCGTAGCCCGGCAAGTAGGGCCTAATATTCAGCATGGTTGTTGGACGTTGGGAATGATAGTGAGAGGGATACCTCTAAGAGGGTTCCTTCTCCATTTTCAAGAATGATCCCTGCTCCGCTTCCAGTTGAGCTTGAAGCACCGTCCACGTATAAGGTCCATCTTCGGGCGTTGTTGTTTGTTGTTTCGGGGAAGGCCATTTCGGCCACGAAATCTGCCAAGACCTGTGCTTTAAGGGCTTTTCTTCCTTCGTATTTGATGTCGAACTCTGCAAGTTCCAACGACAAACAGAGCATCCTTCCGGCCATGTCGGGGCGTGCAAGCAGTTGTTTCATGGGTTACTCAGTTCGCACGACTATGGTATGTGCTAGGAAATAGTGTCTGAGTCTTCGGGCAGCGGTTATTAACGCGAGTCCGACCTATTCGATTTGTTGATATCTGACCTTGGGGCCTTGGAGTGCTTTGCTTGTGAAGTAAATGGGTTTCTGGCCTTCCGGGGTTTCCTGTATCAAGGCCGCACTGACGGCCTCGGTGGATACGGCGAGATATAGGTACAAGATTTCTCCGGCTTCTGGCCTAGATAAAACTGGTGGACTGGATAGTGCTCGCTTGAGGTGGGAGAGGGCACGTTCGCACTCTTCCGTCCATTCGAAGGCGGTCTCTTTGCGCATGAGTTTGAACAGTGGCAGGGCATGCTGAGCGGATTTGGCCACGAACCTGGATAGTGACGTGAGCATGCCGTTCAAGGTTTGGATTGACTTCTTCGAATTTGGAGTGGGCAAGTCCGAAAAGGCCCTGCATTCATCCGGGTTTGCTTCGATTCCTCTTTCTGTTAAGTAAAAGCCGGGGAATTTTCCTGCGCGGACGCCGAATGTGCATTTTTCTGGGTTGAATCTCATTTTACACTTTCGGGCTTGCTCGAAAACCTTTTTAAGGTGGGCGGCGTGATCGGTTTCCCTTTGGGATTTGACGATCATATCGTCCATATAGACTTCGAGCATATCGCCTATCTCTGCTCGGAATACTTTGTTCATCATGCGCTGGTATGTCGCACCGGCGTTCTTCAGACCGAAGGGCATTACATGAATGGGATTTGACGATCATGAAGGCCGTGTATTTCTTGTCAGTTTTAGCCATGGGTATTTGATTGTACCCGGAATATGCGTCCATAAATGAAAGTAATTTAAAACCGGCGGAATTATCTACTAGTTTATCTATATTGGGCAGAGGATAAGCATCTTTTGGGCAAGCCCTATTAAGATCTGTGTAGTCAGTGCACATGCGCCATTTTCCATTTGATTTTTTAACAAGTACAACATTAGAGAGCCAAGTGGTGTACTTGGCTTCAGATATAAAATTGGCCTCTAAGAGGTATTTTACAGTTAGTTCGGCCGCAAACGTTTTCTCTGGTGATTGTATTCTTCTTCTTTGGGCGACGGCCTTGCAGACGGGGTCGATAGTCAGGTGATGGCAGGCCACTTCTGGATCGAGTCCTGGCATCTCGGCCGCGCTCCATGCGAATAGGTCGGCGTTTTCGCGGAGGCAAGCTTTAAGTTGTCTCTTGGCCAGATCCGGCAGATCTGCTCCGATTTTTACTCCTTTGGTCGGATCTGCTTCGAGGGATACGAGTTTGAAGTCTCCGTCTGGGATTGGCAAGAGGATCCCTTCTGCTGTTCCTGGGTTTATGCTCTGCTCGGGGTCTCCTAGAAAACGACTGTCCAAGTCGATATTGTCGATGTGGGGCATTGATTTGTTGGTCTCGGAGATTACGCTGGTTGCCCCTTTGTCTTGAGCTAGTGTTTTCAACGTGCACAGGCCTTTGGCAGATGCCTCGAAGCATCTCCTGGCAGCTTCGATATCACCATTGATTGTTGCGACTTGTCCTTTATTTGTATAGTATTTAAGCTTGAGGTGCACGGTTGAGGGGACCGCGATTAATTCGGCCAGAGTGGGGCATCTGAGGATGCACTGGTATATTGATGGGCAGTCGATGACCAGAAATTGGACTTTCACTGCCCTTGTGGTTTCTGCCGATCCGATCGAAACTATGAGCTCCACAAACCCCCATGGTTTGGTTACCGTGTCGTTGAATCCTTGTAAATCCGACCCTACGTATGGGGTAAGGTGATTTTCGTTCAGCTGCAGTGTTTTGAATAGTTGGGAGTACATGATGTCCACTGAACTTCCTTGGTCGACCAATATGCGGCGCACGTCAAAATTAGCCATCCGAGCTCGGATGGGGAGTGGGATGGTCGCGTTAGGTGCTCCTCCGGGCAACTCTTCTTTGTAAAAAGATATTGAGGAAGGACTACGTTTGGCATGGTCGAAGGTCAAGGCTATGTTTGCACTGGCCGAGATTAGTTCGTCGAATTTGCGTTTCACGGATCCGACGGTCAGTTTGCTGAACCCCCCGCCGGATATAACCATTGCGGACGGGGACATCTCCCATACGCTGTAGGAGGAGTTGGTGGTTGCCGTGTTGGCCCAATCAGGGAAATAAAAATCTTCCAGTCTGGTAACGCTCATGGCCACCTACATGGCGGGCGTGTCCTCCGCCGGTTTTTCCTCGGTGATTGGTTTAGCCTCTTTGGTGGCCTCTTGCTTTTTTTGCGTATTGTTTCAGGTGCCCTTCCCTGATTAATATCTCTATCGTGTCCTTTAGGTGGATGCAGTCTTTAGTGTTGTGCCCGTGACCTTTGTGGAATCTGCAATATTTCGATTTATCCATGTTAGGCCGGACGGGCATGCTCTTCGGGAACCGGACCTTGCCCGTCTAAAACTCGGCGTTTGCGCATTCGTTAAAGATGCGCTCCCTTGAAGCATTCAGCGGGGTGTACTGTCGGAACTTCCCTGCGGGGGTTTTGTAGTCTTTAGGGTCCCGAGTTTTTGAAGGATAGAAAAACACTTAGAAAGAGGGGGTTTGAATAAGTGTAGCTTTAAAACTTGTAAGATAAAAACTATTTGCACAATGATTTTTATCCTGGTTTGTTGTTAGCTAAACTACTCCAGTCCACCCCTTGGAGTGATTTACCTCACCTGAGGATTTAATCCACTAATCACACAAGATTACAATGGTTTTCCACTTAGATAACTTCTAAGTCTTCTAGAGTATACTGATCACAACCTGATCACTCTAGGAACAAACTGCTTAGATACCCTCTAAGACTTTCTAGAGTATTCTGATCACAACCTGATCACTCTAGTTCTCACAACTTAATGTAAACAAATTCTTATAAGAGTTACAATGCTTCTTAATAAGCTATTATCACAACTGTGATTTTCTCTTAAGTTTAAGCTTAATCTCACTAAGATATTACAACAGCAATGTAGTGAGGTTGATGATGAAGTTTGAGAGCTTTTGAATTTGATAGCGTTTCTGTAAGTTTGTGCAAAGTGTTGTATTCAGCTTCTCATCAGAACTTCTATTTATAGGAGTTTGAGAAGATGACCGTTGGGAGCATTTAATGCGTTGCGTGATCCGTACAACATTGCATTTAATGTTTCACTCTTTTGTCAACTACCTCGAGCCTTGCTTTCGCTGTGTCTAATAACGTTGCCTTTAATAGCTTCTAACGTTCCTTTTGTCAGTCAGCGTAGCCTGCCATCTTGTACTTGCTTCTGATCTGATGTTTGTGTAAACAATGTTTGAATATCATCAGAGTCAAACAGCTTGGTGCAGAGCATCTTCTTGTCTTCTGACCTTGAAGTGCTTCTTAGCGTGATACCATGAGAACTTCAGTGCTTCTGATTCTGATCTCAAGTTCTTCTGATGCTTCCAAAGACCATGTTCTGATTCTGCTTGACCATCTTCTGATGTCTTGCTAGACCATGTTCTGATGTTGCATGCTGAACCTTCTGAGTCAGTGCTTCTTGCGCTGATTTTGTGCATACTCTTTATGTAATTCCTGAAATGGAAATTGCGTAGTATTAGATTACCACATTATCTCATACAAAATTCATATACATTGTTATCATCAAAACTAAGAATATTGATCAGAACAAATCTTGTTCTAACAATCTCCCCCTTTTTGATGATGACAAAAACATATATAAATGATATGAATTTGCAATCAGAATATCAGACGGCTAAAGACAATTACACAGTTATAGCATAAGCATATAAACATAGTGTGTGAATATGTTTCCCCCTGAGATAAATAATCTCCCCTAAAATAAATACTGGAAAAAATTGATAAATAAAGGACTTCCCTGAGTATTTTCCATTTCAGTTGAGACGATCACATATGCTTAGATCTTCAGAACATTCATAGCTTCTGCTTCTTGCTTCCATAGGACAGCTTCAGAGCTTTGAATTTCTTCTTGAATCATTGCATGCTAGATTGTATCAGAACATTATTGAATGTACCAGAGCATCATCAGAGCATCTCTACATCCTTAAATGTTACAGAACAAACTAAACGACAAAAGTCAGAGCATGAATGAATCAGAACATAGAATATGTATCAGAACATATAATATGTATCAGAGCATAAACAATAATGTTTCAGAGCATATTTAGAACAAAAACATGCATCAGAACATATAAGGAATAAGAATGTGTTAGATCATATTCTATCATCTGAATATCATAACATTCTTCCTTCTTGCTTCTGATCTTGAAGCTTCACAGCACTCAGCTTGCTTCAAAATCCATGAGCTTGTTTCCATACATAATTGCTTCTCCCCGTGTCTTTGCTTCTCATGTTGAGCTTTTAAGATTGTCTTCAATCCTGAAAAAACACTCAAAGACATAGAACTTGCAAGTTATGTTAGAAATGTGGAGACTTACTCCCAGCAACTGATAAAATAAATCAGATCATTTATCACAGTTTCTCCCCCTTTTTGTTATAACATCAAAAACACAAAAGATTCAGATGAAAAACAAACAATATGAGAGAAAAGAAGATAATTTTCATTGATTGCAAAAGAAGATTATTAGAAGATACAAAGGGAGATGCAAGGAAAAACAGATGCAAGAACAAAGAAACAACTAAGACACAAAAGACTAAGACGAGCCTAGCTTAGACATAATCTTGGCCAGCATGTCATGAATCCCAGCATTGCTCTCAGTCTGCTTCACCATGAATGAGCGTAACTCATCATTGATATCATCTTGCTTGTCCATGCGAGAAGCCAGCTCAGCTTGATTCTTCTGAATAACCTCTAGAGTCTTCACCAGAAGAGAGGGTTCACCAGAAGAAGCTTAACAACTTCTGTCCAGAGGGACAGCATTCTCAACTGCAGCATCCATTGTGAGATCATCAACATGATTTTCCTCAGCAAGAATAGTCCCAGTAGGATGAATCTCAGCATCTGCTTCTTCCCTAGAAGCATCTACTTCATACTCTGGAGCAGGAAGATCAGAATCTCCATTCTCAAGAGCTTGAAGAATGGCAGCAAGATTCTTAGGAACAGTTGGAGCAGGAACTTCTGGAGGGTCAACAACTTCTGGAATGACCATATTGGGGCACTTCGCAGAAGGATTCTCCCTCATAAAGGTAAACAGCCAGTTGAAGTCTCCAGTCAGAACTGGATACTTAGGTCTCCAGACCATAATCTCCCTACAAGGGTTGCTGTTCAGCTCATCAGAAACTTGTGCTTCTGCAAGTTCATCAATGAATTCCTTTTCTTCAAAGCAATGTCTCCCTCCAAGACGACTGAACCAGAAGTCTTCATAGTGCCTCAGAATTCCACAAGGTCGTGGAGCAAGTTCTACACAAATTTCCTGAAATTCTTGAAAATAAGCATCTGTTTTCTTCTGAAGATTCTCCAAAATCTTCACATAGCAACATCATTTAATCCAGCATGATGAGCTATTCTGAGAGTATCAAAGACTCTTCTGACATTCCTCTTTACCATTTCATAAATTACACCAATAGGGTATGCTCGGCGGGATTTTATTTTGGTTATGGCAGAATCTGGTTTCAGAACAAAATAGGGTTGAGGTTCTCTATCAAAACGGAAGGATGATTCTGCTTCATTCTCAGAATCTAACACTACCAGCTCAGCTTCAGGACGAGGCTTGGGTGTGTAGTTACAGTCACAGAGCAATTACTCATGTGATGCAGAATCTGGAAGGTCAGATACAGAAGGATTATTTTGTGAGGTGGAAGGAATGGGTTCATAGTGTGCATGAGGTGGAGGTTAAGATATGGATATATTCGTGTGAGGTGGAAAGCGAGTTTGAAGGGGTTGGATATCAAGAACAGGGGTTTCAAGGGCCTGGTCAAAAGCAATGTTGGTTGTGGATGGAGAAGGAGGAATGGGAATGTTTGTGATAGGTGAATGAGGAGGGGTAAGAACATTTGGTAGAGGAGAAGAAGGAGGTGTGAGAACACGGATGGTTATAGGTGATTCTGATGGGGCTGTTTCTGGTTGATTTTCTGGTTCAGGGGTTTGAGCAACATTTATTGGTGCAACTTCTGAACGTAAAGCAGAAACAGAAACAGGTTCAGAAAGATGTATACCTTTAGACACATTCTGAAACGCTTCAAACACAGCCTCAAGTTTTCTCTGCTTCTTGTTCTTCTTCTCTTCCACAATCTTTGCCTTTCCAAGAGAAATTTCTCTTCTTCTGGCAGATTCCAGTCTCTCCTTCTCATTATCAACATCCTTCTGACCTTCAACTTCTTGAGTTGTTGGTCCTTGAATAATTTCTTCTTGCTGATTCACAGCTTCTTGAACTACTTCTTTTTCATCCTCGGAGTCTTCAATGATGAGTTTTCTTTTTCTTTTCTTCTTCTTTTCAACAACTTTTTCATCTTCCACATTCTTGTTATACATCTTTCTCTTCTTCTTCTTCTTCTTCTTCTCAACAGTCTCTTTTTCACTATTTTTATCAACTAAAACTTCCTGAACTTCTTCAGCAACAACTTCTTCTTCAACAGCTTTCTCAACAACAACAGTAGCAGCAGCTACACTTTGGACTTCCTTCTCCTGGTTAACAGAAGGATGATCAAATTTTCGCTTTGTCCTTCTTTCCTTCTTGACAACAGCTTCTGGTGCAGCTTCTGAAACATCTTCCGAAGCAGCAGGTCTGGAAGTAGAAACTTTCTTGCGACCACCTTTTGCAGGAGCATCTTTGTCTTTTTCTTCCTTGAGTGAGTTCAGATATTTAGTTCTGACTTCTGGAAGCTCACTTCTGAAGAAGGATTCAAAGTTTGCAAGAACAGGATCTCTTCCGCTTCTTGCTCCAGGAAGAGGTTGAGGGGTTTGTCTGATAGCTTCAATAACATTCATCTTTCTCAAGGTGAGAGCATTCAAGCAGCTTCCAGTATCAACAACAAAATCTTTGATGATCCCTTGAGCTTCCAAGTCCTCAATAATCTTGGAATGAACCAGAAGGTTTGTAATAATTCTTCCAAAAGGAATAATAGTACCCTTCTTTATTCGGAAGGCGTTTCTGGAATCCCTTACAACATTCCACATATGATTGAATATTATGAAGATAATATCAACCTTCTTCTAAGTAGCGATGCAATACAGAATATACTTCTGCTCATTATTGACAAAGTCTGCAGAATGAGTTGATTTCCTGTGATAGAAACACCCAGAAGAATCTTGGTCCAGATTTTGTAGAGATCCCTCATGTCCTTGACACGCTTTGTTTTCTTCACGTCTGTATAAAGAGTAGCCAAAACCTCTTCCCAATCAGCCATTTGATCAATTTCATGAACACCTTCAGGGTTTCTTAGGTCAAACATCATTATCATGATGTTTTCAGTAACAACAATAAATTTGCCATGAACAAATGACATGATTGATTTAGGGGCAACCACAGCGTGCACCCAAAATTCCTTTACTAGTTCTGGGTAAACAGGTCCACAGAACTCAGCAAATAACGAAGTCCATCCTTGAAATATGATATCTTCTTTAAGGTGAAATTCATGTTCTTCAAGACTATCAAAGTCTACCATAAGTTCACATATAACTTCCAACTCCTTTTCGGGAATAGAGCAAGAGATTACAGGAACAATTTGTTGTTCTTCTTCTTGAAGATGAAGAGGAACAGAGGAGCCAGCGTTGAGAGACGATGAAGCAGCCATTGAAACAATACTGATATTACTTGAAGCTTTTCTGGGTTTGCGTTTAGGGTTTGAGAAAAGGCTAAAGAGGTTGCAAAAGTGCATGCAAGAAGAGAGAGAATGGGAGCGAAAAAGATAAACGTTATGATTTGAAATATATTTATAGAGGCGGATTTGAAAAGGAATGCAATTTATTTATGAGAATGAACGGTTACAGAATAAATTGAAATCAAATGCATTAAATGATGAGTGACGTTAGGTGAGAGAACGTGGTAATTGAAATGATTTAACACAGTTACCTAGGGCGGTGTCCCATCAGTTTCACTCACGCTTTTACCAACCGTGCAAACACGTGTTCACCATCAGAAAACACTTGATGACAGCTGTGTTGCATTGTATTTGCTTCTATTGACGAATAGAACCTTTCATCTTCAGATTATGATCAATGATTCTGACTACCACTCCTTATAAATGATCTAGTTCTGATAGGATCATCTTTCTTTCCAAGAATCACATCTTCTGAGTGAGCTGAGGTGAGTCTAGAAGATCTTCTGATAGTTGGCTCTTCAGAAATTCTGAGATTCTCTAAAGATGCAGCAACTTGATCTTCTGATCCTTTGCTTCTGAGACTTTCAGCTTCTGAAACTTTGCTTCTTGGTTCTTCAGCTTCTGATATATCAATATCTATATCTGCAAAATTCTCAAACTGCTTTGGCTTTTCAAGACCAAGCTTATCATCAAATCTGATATTGATTGATTCTTCTACAACCAATGTTTTAAAATTGTATACTCTGTAGCCTTTAGAGCGTTCAGAATATCCAAGAAGGAAACATTTTTGTGCCTTAGAATCAAACTTACCAAGATGATCTTTAGTATTCAGAATAAAACAAACACATCCAAAAGGATGAAAATATGAAATGTTGGGCTTTCTGTTCTTCCACAATTCATAAGGAGTCTTATTTAGAATAGGTCTTATAGAGATTCTATTCTGAATATAACATGCAGTATTAATTGCTTCTGCCCAGAAGTGCTTAGCCATATTGGTTTCACTGATCATGGTTCTGCCCATTTCTTGTAGAGTCCTATTCTTTCGCTCTACAACTCCATTTTGTTGTGGAGTTCTAGGGCAAGAGAAATCATGGGCAATACCATTTTCTTTGAAGAACTCCTCAAAGAATCTGTTCTCAAATTCACCACCATGATCACTTCTGACCTTTATGATTTTGCACTCCTTCTCAGATTGAATCTGAGTGTAGAACTCAAAGAACACTGAATGAGACTCATCCTTGTGTTTTAAGAACTTTACCCATGTCCAGCGGCTATAATCATCTACGATGACTAATCCATATTTCTTCCCTCTGACAGATGCTGTTTTGACTGGGCCAAACAGATCAATGTGCAGAAGTTCTAACGGCCTAGAGGAAGAGATAACATTCTTATACTTGAATGCAGGTTTGGAGAACTTGCCCTTCTGACATGCTTCACAAAGAGCATTTGATTTTTATTTCAGATTTGGGAGTCCTCTGACCATATTTAGTTTGCTAATCTGAGAAATCTTTCTCAAACTAGCATGTCCTAATCTTTTGTGCCAAGTCACCTTCTGCTTCTCAAGATCAGAAAGATCAATCTTATAAATGTTGTTCTTTCTCTTGCCTGTAAATAAGATTGAGCCATCCTTCTGACTTACAGCCTTGCAAGACTTTTGATTGAAGATTATGTCATAACCATTGTCACTTAATTGAATTATGGACAATAAGTTATGCGCTAATCCTTCTACAAGAAGTACATTAGTAATGGAAGGAGAGTTACCAATACTTATGGTTCCAGAGCCAATAATCTTGCCCTTCTGATCTCCTCCAAACTTGACTTCTCCACCAGGCTTAAGCACCAGATCTTGGAACATAGACCTTCTTCCTGTCATGTGTCGCGAGCACCCAGAGTCCAGGTACCATGACATTTTGTGCTTTGTCTTCTTTGCTGCCAAGGATATCTGCAACAGAAATTATCTTCTCCTTAGGTACCCACAATTTCTTGGGTCCTTTCTTGTTAGTTTTCCTCAAGTTCTGATTGAACTTGGGTTTAGCATAATAAGTAACAGAAGGAAGATATATTCTCCAACGCCAATCCTTTTGTTTCCAGAAACTCCATATATCATAGAAGCAAGATGACTTCTGTCAATACTTCTAGATAAAAACTTTCTGAAGCTCGAGTCATATTCTTTTAGAATATGATTGAGGCTAGGAATGGATTTTTCTGATTCTGAAGGAGATCCAATGTCTTTGGATAATTTTAAAACCTTTTCCTTCAGTTCAGAATTTTCCACTTCCAGCTTCTTAGTTTCAGATTCAAATAGGTTTTTCAGCTTTTTGTATTTGATGCTAAGATGAGCCTTGAGTTCCAGAAGTTCAGTTAAACTGGAAACTAACTCTTCTCTAGATAGTTCAGAAAATACCTCTTCAGAATCTGATTCTGATGTAGATTCTGATCCATTATCATCTGTGGCCATCAGTGCAAGGTTTGCCTGCTCGCCTTTAGAGTCTGATTCTGATTCTGATTCTGAATCATCCCATGTTGCCATAAGACCTTTCTTCTTATGAAACTTCTTCTTGGGATTCTCCTTCTGAAGTTTTGGACATTCATTCTTGAAGTGTCCAGGCTCATTGCACTCATAGCAGATGACCTTCTTCTTGTCAGATCTTCTGCCTCCAGAAGATTCTCCTCTTTCAGGCTTCTTTGAACTTCTGAAGTTCTTGAACTTCCTTTTCTTGCTCTTCCAGAGTTGGGTTACCCTTCTGGAGATCATGGACAGTTCATCTTCTTCTTCTGATTCTGATTCTTCAGAATCTTCTTCTTTAGCCTGAAAAACGTTAGTGCATTTTTTATAACTAGATTTTAATGCAATAGACTTACCTTTCTTCTGAGGTTCATTTGCATCCAGCTCTATCTCATGTCTTCTTAAGGCACTGATTAGCTCTTCCAAAGAGACTTCATTCAGATTCTTTTCTATCTTGAATGCAGTCACCATTGGACCCCATCTTCTGGGAAAACTTCTAATGATCTTCTTTACATGATCAGCCTTGGTGTAGCATTTGTCCAGAACTCTTAATCCAGCAGTTAGCGTTTGAAATCTTGAGAACATCTTCTCAATATTTTCATCATCCTCCATCTTGAAGGCTTCATATTTCTGGATTAGGGCAAGAGCCTTGGTCTCCTTGACTTGAGCATTCCCTTCATGGGTCATTTTCAATGACTCATATATATCATAGGCAGTTTCCCTGTTAGATATCTTCTCATACTCAGCATGAGAGATAGCATTCAGCAAAACAGTCCTACATTTATGATGATTTTTGAATAGCTTCTTTTGATCATCATTCATTTCTTGTCTGGAGAGCTTTACACCACCAGCTTTCACCGGATGTTTGTAACCATCCATTAGAAGATCCCATAAGTCACCATCTAGACCAAGAAAGTAACTTTCAAGTTTATCTTTCCAGTATTCAAAGTTTTCACCATCAAATACTGGTGGTCTAGTATAACCATTGTTACCATTTCCATTATGTTGCTCAGCAGAGCCAGATGTAGATGTAGGTGTTGGATCTTCACCAGCCATCTTGTACTGAAGCGTTTTTCTCTTCCTGAATCTTTTCTAAACACGGTTAAGTGCTTGCACCTTAGAACCGGCATTGTGATGCCAATTGAAGGATATAAAAACACTTAGAAAGGGGGGGGGTTTGAATAAGTGTAGCTTTAAAACTTGTAAGATAAAAACTATTTGCACAATGATTTTTATTCTGGTTCGTTGTTAACTAAACTACTCCAGTCCACCCCCTTGGAGTGATTTACCTCACCTTAGGATTTAATCCACTAATCACACAAGATTACAATGGTTTTCCACTTAGATAACTTCTAAGTCTTCTAGAGTATACTGATCACAACCTGATCACTCTAGAAACAAACTGCTTAGATACCCTCTAAGACTTTCTAGAGTATTCTAATCACAACCTGATCACTCTAGTTCTTACAACTTAATGTAAACAAATTCCTATAAGAGTTACAATGCTTCTTAATAAGCTATTATCACAACTATGATTTTCTCTTAAGTTTAAGCTTAATCTCACTAAGATATTACAACAACAATGTAGTGAGGTTGATGATGAAGTTTGAGAGCTTTTGAATTTGACAGCGTTTCTGTAAGTTTGCGCAAAGTGTTGTATTCATCTTCTCATCAGAACTTCTATTTATAGGCGTTTGAGAAGATGACCGTTGGGAGCATTTAATGCGTTGCGTGATCTGTACAGCATTGCATTTAATGTTTCACTCTTTTGTCAACTACCTCGAGCCTTGCTTTCGCTGTGTCTACTGACGTTGCCTTTAATAGCTTCTAACGTTCCATTTGTCAGTCAGCGTAGCCTGCCATCTTGTACTTGCTTCTGATCTGATGTTTGTGTAAACAACGTTTGAATATCATCAGAGTCAAACAGCTTGGTGCAGAGCATCTTCTTGTCTTCTGACCTTGAAGTGCTTCTTAGCGTGATACCATGAGAACTTCAGTGCTTCTGATTCTGATCTCAAGTTCTTCTGATGCTTCCATAGACCATGTTCTGATTCTGCTTGACCATCTTCTGATGTCTTGCCAGACCATGTTCTGATGTTGCATGGTGAATCTTCTGAGTCAGTGCTTCTTGCGCTGATTTTGTGCATACTCTTTATGTAATTCCTGAAATGGAAATTGCATAGTATTAGAGTACCACATTATCTCATACAAAATTCATATACATTGTTATCATCAAAACTAAGAATATTGATCAGAACAAATCTTGTTCTAACAGTTTTATCATCTTTCTTTTTGTATGTTCCTCGGTGAGACTCATCTTGGCGTGCATCTTTACTGCTCTCTCCATGCCTGGAATTGCAGACTGCGTGGGCTGCTTCTTTCTCTTCATACTGTATGTAAGCTTGGGCTTTGAGAAAGAATTCGTCCAGGGTAGAGGGTGTTTCGATTCCGACGGCTTTAGCGTTCGAGTAGGAATTTCTTCATATGGGCTGTCGTGGATACTTGTACGGCCTCTTTGTTAAATCTTTCTATGTAAGCCCGTAGAGACTCGTCCTTTCCTTGAATAATGGCTTCCAAGGAGACTTCTGACTTGGGGTGTCTTCGGGAGGCCGTGAAGTGTCTGGAGAAAAGTTTTCCGAGCACCTTCCATGATGTGATGGATTCGTCGGGAAAACTTTTATACCAGGTCATGGCTCCTTTACGCAGGGTGGTAGGGAACAAACGGCATTTAATGGCACCGGGCACTCCTCTGTAGTCGAGAAGGGCATCGATGTTCTCGATATGTTCATCCGGATCGGTTGTCCCGTCGTAGGTGCCCAGCGGAGGGGGTTTTTCGAGACCGGTTGGCAGGGGAGCCTCTAAGATTTCCTGGGATAGGGGACCATGGCGCATCTCTTCGTCGTCGCTGGCAGACGAAGAAGAAGACCGGCTCTGGCTACGCCTGCGTCGCCTCCGGTTGTCGTCGTTCCTTGCTGGGGGTGATCTAGACTTCCTTCTTGGCTGAGGGGACGGTGAACGGTGTCGGGAACGTTGGTCGCTCGACCCTTTCTTGGAAGGTGGACCCGCATTCTCCCTGGGGAGGGGGAACGAGGGTGTTTCTTGGTGACTAACTCGCGTCGAGAACGAGTTTTGTGATCGGGGGGAGTTTTCGAGCTGCGCTTCTACTCGAGGGCCCCGATTCGGTCACTTTGCTGCTGTATGAGCGCATTGGTCTGGGCAAGAGCAACTAGAACAGCATTTATGGTCTGGTCTTGATGAGTCTGTCCTTTGGAGAGGAAAGGGTTGCCCAGACTTTCTTCGTGGTTGTCCTTCCCGCTTGTATCTTTGAAACGATGAGATTGATCATCTTGGAGATCTTTAGGGGAAGGGGACGCTGTGACACCGTCTCTAGGGATGGTGTTTCTTGAAGGTGGAACGACGGAGACGTCGTTTTTCTTGAGTATTGCAACGTCTATTGAAGAGGGATCTTCGTTATTGCCGGCCATGAGTGATGATTTGATTAGAGCTTTGGTTCCTGGTTTCTTGCAGGAGACAAGAATGGATCAAGAAAGTGCAAGAATAAGGAACGGGGGAGCTAGAGTTCCCACAGACGGAGCCACTGATCTTACCGAGCAGATCAGATTGCCAGCAACAATGAAGGCTTGAAGTTCCAAGCGGTTGAGAGGGGAAAAAGGTGTTGTACCTGAAAGGCACTCTAATGCCAAAGTAAGTATATATTTCACAAGGTACAACAAAGTGAGAGAGTTTTTGGGGTAAGAAAAGATTACCTCGCCCTCTGTATGTAGAGGGCTATTTATAGTATGTTTGCTAAGCGGATTAGACTCCTCTTTCTGGGGCGGATATTTAGGAGATGCGTGGACTGGTTGTTTTCCGAGCACGAGGGATCCTCGTGGTCGATTACTTGGCAAGTTTGCCCGGTCTGGTCGGATGGAACCTGCCACGTGTGATCTGACGCATATTGGGCCGAAGGCGGGAGTGGCCCAATTGATTAGATTGGGCCGGTCCAGAACACCTTCCACAACTAAAACAAACAAAAAGGGTGAAAGAGGATCACCTTGTCTTAAGCCTTTAGAAACCTTAAACTCCTTGGTAGGACTTCCATTAACTAAAACCGACATATTACTAGAAAACACCAAAAGCTCCACCCACTTCTTCCACTTTTCCCCGAACCCATTCTATTAAGCATATACCTTAAGAAATTCCATTCGACGTTATCGTACGCTTTTTCAAAGTCCACCTTGAAAAGAACACAATTCCGCCCTTCTTTTCTCGCATGATCCACCACCTCATTCGTCACAATCACCGCCCAATCTCAAAATTTTGATAATAAACTTTGTGCTCCCGTTAATATTTAATATTTTAATCAAAAACTCCATGCTCCCGTTAATATTCAATATTTTGATCAGTAACTCCGTGTTCCCAGTAATATTCAATATTTTGATCAATAAACTTCATTTCCCGTTAATATTCAATATTTTAACCAGTAACTTCATGTTCCCTTAATATTTAATATTTTGATCAGTAACTTCGTGTTCTCGTTGATATTCAATATTTTGTTCAGTAACTTCATGTTCCCGTTAAAATTCAATATTTTGATCAATAACTTCATGTTCCCCTTAATATTCATTATTTTGATCACTAACTTCGTGTTTCCGTTAATATTCCAAATTTGTTCATGTTAATATTCAATAGTTTGATTAATAACACCATGTTTCCGTTATTATTCAATATTTTTAGCAGTAACTCCATGTTCCCGTTAATATTATATACTTTGCTCTGTAATTTAATACTCACGTTAATATTCAATATTTTGATTACTAACTTCATGTTCTCGTTAATATTTAATATTTTGATTAATAACTTAATGTTCCCGTTAATATTCAATATAGTTTGATCAATAACTTTGTTTTCCCGTTAATATTCAATAGTTTGATCAATAACTTCGTGTTCTCGTTAATATTCAATATTTTGATCAATAACTTTATGCTTCGTTAACATGCCATTTTTTATCAGTAACTCCATGTTTCCGTTAATATTCAATACATTTAATATTTTGATCAGTAATTTAATATTTCCTTTAATATTCAATATTTTGATTAGTAATTTCATGTACCCATTAATATTAAAAAAAACTATTAATATTCAATATTTTGATTAATAACTACATGTTCCCGTTAATATTCAATTTTTTTTATCAGTAACTTCATGTTTCTATTAATATTCAATATTTTGATGATATTTTTAAAACAAAAATAAATTAATTTTAACATTGTTTAAAAATATTTGATGATAATTAAAATATTTTATAATAACAAAAATCTTAAATTGACAAATTATAATGAAGAAATATTCTATCAAATTATATAATATAATTGATTAAACTCAATTTACAAATCAAATATATTATTCCTATATATATACAATATTATGTTATTTATATATTATAATATCTATAATTTTTATAATTACTAAGATTTAATATAAATATCACTCAAACATAAAATCAATTAATCAATGAAATTTATTTATTAAAATTTGCAATAATATACCAATTATTTCCATATCAAGAAAATAGGTGTGCTGCTTCATTATTTCAACAAACCATTCTTTAAAATCACGTTGAAATCGACCATAATGCTTGGACTATTATGGATAAGAAGTTAAAAATTGCAATCACATTAAATCAAAAATCAAAATAATAAATCAAAAGTTGCAATCAGATTAAATCAAAAATTAAAGTTGAAATCAATTAAAGATGATTATGATATTTAATTTTTTTATAGGTAAATGATTTATGTCTTTTCATTTCAAAACTCTTTATTTACCTAAAAAATATATTGTTTTTTTCTTTATTCTTTGATTCTATTTTCTTATACATTTCAAAATTATGTATACATTTTTAATTTGTAATATTTTATTATATTATATCTTTATTTTTTGTTTTGTTCGACCTTACAATAAATAAATATTAATAATATTTTATAAAACTAAATTTATATATATTGATAAACTTAATTTCTTAATTTGACCTAACTAAAATATTCTTTAGTTATATGAATTAATATAAAATATTATCTTATTTACATATTATAATATTTATAATTTCGATAATTACTCAGATTTAATATAAATATCACTCAAACATAAAATCAATCAATCAATCTATGAGATTTATTTATTAACATTTGCACTTAAAATATAAAAAATTAAAGTTCATTCTATGAATTAATATAAAATATCATGTTATTTACCTATTATAATATCTACAATTTCGACAAAACTTGTGCAAGCATAACCCTGTAATTTCAAGCAGATTCTCCATTGTATATTGACACCAGCCAACTTGATTTCTACTTCTAGTGCACTTTCAGGGCAGTCAAAGAAGAATATTTATTTCAAACTAATCGTATGGAGGATGTTTGCTACTGTCTGCACCAGAAAAAAAATCCAAAACACATGGATTAGGACAATATTTAAATTGTTACTAAAAGAATAGAAAATAGGGATTGGAAACAACCTACGTAAAAAAACTAACCGAAATATTTTTCTATCATGAATAGAAAGAAACAAATGTTAAATACCGGTATGTTTCCACGATTAGGTTTGATGAACATGATAGAGAGAATGTGAAAGTATGATCAGTGAACATGATAGAAAATGTGAAAGTATGATCGGTTATATATAGTAATGATAAAACCGTTTTGGAATGTGGAAGGTGGAGGATTGGAAGGCAGAAGGGTTGGAAGTTATGGATAGAAAAATAGAAGTTTGAGGCTGCTGATGTGGAATATTGTGGAGACAGCAGCGATGTAGACAGTCCCGCTGATGTGGACAGTCCCAATGATATGATCAAGAAAATAGAGACTTTTCTTATATGATAGATTACACACAATACCAATACCATTTATGTTATAATATTGATTCTATTTAAAATTTATTTTTATAATAGGAGGCCTTTACCATTTATGTTATAATATTTATTCTATTTAAAATTTATTTTTATAATAGGAGACCTTAATCTTGGATTCATAGATTAGTAGTTACACCTTAGATTGGGAGGTAGAGCTTTCTTGAACAATCAAAAGTCGTCCTGCAAACTTGTGTTATAAAACAAACGTTGGGTTTTGATTTTTGTGTTATAAAACAAACACTGGGTTTTTGTTTTGTTAAATAGAAGATTAAGGTTTTAATTACAAGAAAAACTAAATAAGGAAAATTTAAAATGATGATGGAAGAGGAAATAAATGAGGTAAAAAGAGAAAAATAAATATAACACAGACTTTAAAAGTCCTCAACACACATTATAGAAACAAAAATAATTGAAAAATCCGACAATACAAGTTTCCATTTAGGCATTACACGTCTCGGTTTTCAGCAAGCATGAGCAGAACACAAAGTGACAAAGCATTAAGCATGGAAATAACCCCAAAAAAATCTGTTAAACACTGATAACAAATCCTCCTATTCATAATCGTAATCATAAGATTTGAAAAATTTCAATAGCCATCCATCGTGAGCGCATAAAGGAGAGACCAGGATCGCCAAAGATATCATCATCCTCGCCAATAGAATCAGTTGGAAGTAGAAAGTCTTTGATTTGCTCGTTGCATCTTTGCTTTATATTTGCAGTCAAATCAAGATGAAAACATCCTCGCAGATCAAGAGATTTAAGAAGAGGACATCCATTAAGAAGTGCTAATAATCAGTGGCGGAGCCAGGACCCGGGGTGCAGGATTTTATTATTAATTATATATATATATATATATATATATATATATATATATATATATATATATATATATATATATATATATATATATATATATAGTTATGTTTCAAATTATGAAATTTTCAAGTTTATCTCTTTTATTTAATTAAATAGTTATAATTTTTAAAAAAAAAAATTATTCACATTTTTTATATATTTTAATCACTTTTCAAATCATAAATTTTAGTATTTAATATTAAAATTTTAGATAAATATGAAAACATAATGGAGAGATAAAAAATTATAATAAATAAAATAAATTTAGATTGATTTTTTCTAAAATTATTAGAATTTTTAGAATGAGAAGTATTAAATATTAGAATTATATATCAGCAAAGTATATTCAGTAAAAAGTATCGTGTCATTTTTATTTGAAATGTTAAATAAATACTCAATAACATATTCTTCAAGTTCAACGATTTAGGTGCTTCTTTAGTATCAATGATGGTTTATAGTAAGTAACTACAATCATTTTAAATCTTGAGAGGAGAAAATAATGATTTTTTTAAAGCAGAAAGTGATGATTTTAAAAATGGATGATTTTGAGAGAGGAAAGAGTTATTTAGAATAAATTATAATGAATGCATTAAACTGTATTAAATTGTATAATTATAGTTTTAAGTGGTGTGTACTCAAAATCAGATAAGGCAAGGAGAGAGACAATCATGTTAAATTGACCGTGTAGTTGCAGATTAAGTTGTATTTGAAAACAGAAAAGACAAAACCGGTGCAGTGCCAAAATTTCAGGGGTTTCAAACACTAAAAATTGTGTATATCATGCATATATTTATAAAACTGAGGGGGTGCACTTGAACACCCTGGATCATACGTGGATCCGCCCCTGCTAATAATCCATCATTGGTAAGATTATTATTCAAAAGCTTAAGATGTCTCAGTCTAGGCATCGATTCTGCAATTTCAAAGGCATGACGATCACATGCTTTTATTTCTTTAAAAGAACCAACAAGATTTAAAGATTTCAAAAGGGGACAACATTGACCAACAATATCAAAAGAAACTGTATCGAGAAAGTAGCATTTAGAAATAAGAAGCTCTTCTAACTGCGGAAATTTCTTCACAGCTTTACTCAGTCCTTCATTTGACAATGATCTCTGGCAATCTTCAATCCATAAGCGTCGCAGCTTACTCGCCCTACAATGATTATAGTAATGAAAATAAAGGATAATCTTAGAGAACTAATAAATAAATAACCATAATCAACCAACTAGATATGATTAAAACGCTTAGATTGTAACACTTGAAAAAATTACAAAAATGTAATACAATATACCTATCAGCTACATATTGAAGGAGATCATCATTTCCAAAATACCCGAGAGATTAGATTTAAAGCGATCCTAGCACGATTTAACCGTGAACGCACCCGTTAAAGAATCACGCCACACAAAAGCATCCGACTGCTGCTCTCGGTAGCAGCACTGCTGCAGCCTAGCAGTGAGTTCCAGGGACAGTGCCGCGACAAAGCTGCTGTCCGCAGCCTGCAAAGTGCTCAAGTTCAGCAGCTCCGATATGTTCCAGTTCCAGCCTTCCTCCCCTTTAAAACCAGCATCGGCAACAGACACTAGGTGATTATCCGCCAGTGCAAACAGAACCGGGTAAGCCTCCAAAATAGGCTGCTCATTCAACCAACTCGCATACCAAAACGGAGTTTCCTTCCCATTCCCCACGTTACAATCCACCGCTCTTGCAAAATGCTTATCACCCAATCTCTCATAGTTGTCCGAAATCAAAACGTCTCTCCACCATATCGAGTCATGCTTACCCACCACCGAAACATCTCCAATCAAAACTTTGAGTTTCACATTACCATATCTAGCTTTTAACACATCACACCAAACCGCCTCTTTTTTCGCTTAGAATCCTCCATTTCCACTTGCTAATAAGCGCCGCATTCATAATTTCCACATTTCTCACACCTAAACCACCTTCCTCCCTAGGCTTTCACACGGTATCCCAACTAACCCAATGAATCGATTTCACTAGATCACCACCATTCCTCAAGAAATTACTTTGAATCGATCGTATTTCATTGAGCACCTTCGACGGAGCTTTATAGAAGGATAAAGAATAAATCGGAATGGCATTGAGGACCGCATTGATCAAAACCACCCGACCCGCAACACTAAGATTTTTCCCTCTCCAAACAACTAACCTGTTCTTCAAGAAAGAAATCAACTCTTTCCACATTGAGATTTTCCTCGGGTTACCTCCCACTTTAACACCTAGAAACTTAAACGGTAAACTTCCCACCTTGCACGCAAGAAAAGACGAAGCCGCTTCAAGAAACCAATCGCCTACATTAATCCCATAAATGTTATTTTTTTTGAAATTGATTCTCAACCCCGACATTAACTCAAAGCCTCTAAGGATAGCTTTCATACTCCAAAGGTCAGCCGTATCCCCCTCGGAGATAATAATAGTATCGTCCGCAAATTGGAGCAAATCAACCTCCTCCTCCGCTCCAATCTTGAACCCCCTAAACTCTCCTACTTCTTTCGCCTTCCTCATTAGTGCCGAGAGAACCTCCATCACCAAGACAAACAAAAAAGGCGACAAGGGATCTCCTTGACGAAAACCCTTTTCTACCTTAAAGTCCTTAGTTGTACCCCCATTAATAAGAACGGACATATTATTGGTGAAAATACAACATTCCATCCATCTCATCCATCTCGCACCAAAACCCATCCGCACAAGAACGAATCTCACGAAATTCCAACTAACACGGTCATAAGCCTTTTCAAAGTCGACCTTTAGCACCACACAACTTCTCTTCTCTCTTTTAGCTAAATCCAACACCTCATTCACCACTAGCACACCATCCGATATACTTCTTCCCGGCATAAACGCCGTTTGATTATTAGAAACAAGCTTTCCGACCACACACTTTAGTCTAGCCGCCAATAGTTTCGCTATAATTTTGTACAAACTTCCAACAAGGCAAATAGGTCTAAAGTTGGGCAAAGATTGAGGGTTTTTCATCTTTGGGACAAGTGTTATAAAGGACGAAGTGCAAGCTTTAGTAAGCCTTGCCCTATCAAAAAAATCTGAAACAAGTTTGCTTAAGTCTCCTTTCACCACCTCCCAATTGCCCTTGAAAAACTCTAGAGAGTAGCCATCCGGCCCGGGGCTTTTGTTTCCATCACACGCCCAAACGGCATCTTTTATCTCCTCCTCCGTAAACGGTCTCTCAAGCCAGTCGGCTTCATCGCCACTCAAACACTTAAGAGGAACCTCTTCCGGGATAGGTCTAGCCAAATTATCTTCTTTGAAAAACGATTGGAAGTAACAATAGATCTCCTCCTTCACATTCTCCACTCCCTCTACTCTACCATTTCCCCCCTCCAAAACGGTAATGGAACCTCTTCTTTGTCTATCCTTAATGGCATTATGATAGAATCTAGTGTTTTTGTCTCCTTCGTGCATCCAAAGTTTTATAGACTTTAACCTTAGCATACAATCTTTCATATATAATTTGTCCCGAATTTCATTCGAAGCCTCCATCCTACTAGAAACCAACTCTTCAATATTCCCTCCAAAGTTGTCCACCAACAAACTATCCAACACGTTTAGATTTTCCACCTCCTCTTTGACTTTCAAGTCGATCCAACCAAAAACCTCCCTATTCCAATCACGAAGACTAGCTTAAGCTGATCCGATCTTTCAAACGCCTAAGTTGATCCAATGTTTCAATAGAGGTGTGTCTAATTTCTCTTCTCTTGATTGCCCTTGATTGCCCTTTCAAACGCTTAATGCAGGTTTGGTCAAGAAAGTGAATTTCTTGTGGAAAGTTAAAGCTCCCGCAAAAATTCTGTTTTTTGGTTGGCGGCTAATTCATAACAGAATTGCAACTAGAGATCAATTATTCAAGAGAGGAGTTTTGGTGGATTCTAACGATTTATTGTGTGCTATGTGCTTGAAGAGGGAGGAGTCATTATCGCATTTATTGGGAGATTGTGAATTAACGGTGCGGATTAGGAGGAGGGTGTTTCGGTGGGTTGGTCACGGTATGGAGTTATCCTTTGACGAGTTTGTAGGTTTCTTCGCCCATTGCAATAAAGTGAAGAATTTTACCAAGAGGTCTATCATGGCGGTGATTTGGTTGGCGTCGGCGTGGAGGTTATGGTTGAAGCGTAATGCTTGTATCTTTAGAAAAGAATTGTTTTGCTTTACGGAGACTATGTCGGAGATTATTTGTTCCTCGTGGAATTGGCTTTTATCTTTCTATAAGTTAGGAGATCTTTGTACTTTTCACATTTGGAATATCCTTCCGCTCCTTTGTTTCGAGCTGTAGGAGCTTTCCGTTTGTTCGGGCCGGAGTATCCCTTTTGCTCCTTTTTTTAATCTCATTGCCTATTTAAAAAAAAAAATCATTTCCAAAATACTTAATGTAAATGTCTTCAAGACCACCACAACTTTTGTCAATGGCATAGCGACAAATCTTTGATAAGTTAGAAGAATTATAACGTAACATGTGAATATCGCTCATGTGAATGGTACGCCACATGAGAGGATCTTTGAAAATGTTCCACCAATAAGGACACACATTTCGTGCGCTGGTAAGAATTTCAACAGGACAGAGCTTCTGAAGGATGTTTGATGTTATCTCCTTGGCAAGTTCTAGCCAGTTTGGGTTAGTTGTTGTGCTTTCAAGTTTCGCTTTCTTAGCTGGAATTGAACACGAAGCCATTGTGTATACAGAAAAATAAAAAGGAATAGGTGGAGGTGGGATTTAACATAGTATTTGTAAACATTAGCAGTGGAGAAGAAGGGTCACACCGCACGCTTTTCGGTAGCAACGGAGGAGTGCAACCCTTACATCAAGAGAACACTAATTAGTGTTAGAACAAAATAAAGGAAATTTATACCAATTATAAAAGTTACTCCTAAAACTTGTTTCATAATTACAAACCCATCTCCAAGAATAAAACAAGATATTTGATATCACCATGTCGAAGCTAAATGGAACATTGTCGAAGATAATGGCATTCCTCATAATCCAAATACACCATATTAAAGTCAACCAAATTGTGTTTAGTTTAGCTTTAATGTTGATTTTTTTCACCTTGTCTTGTATGCACCCAAAGTTCTTAAAGTCTTCAAAAGCAAGATCCGCATTGTTTCCCAACCAAAGAAAAATTCTATTCCAAACCGCTATCGAAACATGACATTGGAAGAAAAGATGATCCAAAGTTTTCGGGTGGTTAGAGCAAAAAGGGCAATCAAGAGAAGAGAAATTAGACACACCTTTATTGGCTAGAAGAACTTTTAGCGGAAGTCTATTGATGAAAAGTCTCCAAGAAAAGATCTTGATCTTAGCCGGTATGTTTAATTTCCAAATAACTTCCAACAACTTAATGATGGAAATTGGCCACACTAACTCCTTTGCATTAGACACCAATTGTGACACACTAGCCACCGAGAAAATGCCGGTAGGTGTAAGTTTCCAATGAAAGTCGTCCTTTGTCGAGATGTCCGGGTCAACTCCTTCTAGTAACAACTTCAAGTCCCTCAACTCATTGTAAAAATTGGAAGTGTTCGGTTCCAATGGAACCGCAAGATCTACTCCGAAAATCGCTTCCAAGTTCCAAGTGCTACTACCGTTATTCCAAGTGATTACATCTCCAACCGCACAAAGTTTATTGGTTGATCGATCAAACAAGAACGGAAAACGAGTGCGAAGAGGTTGATCGCCCAACCAACAACTTTGCCAAAAAAGAATGTTGTTTCCTATCTTGAAATCACAAGTAACCCAATCGGTAAAACCATCGGCCAATTCATCTTCCTTGAAATTATTAAGGATTAAATCTCTCCACCAACTAGAATCCTCCCGATTAATTGAATCCTTGCAAGAAGCTAACACTTTAAGTTTCGGGTTTTTGTATCTCATGAGCAAAAATCTACTCCAAATTGCATTGTCCTCCTTCAAAATTCTCCATTTCCACTTAAGAAGAAGGGATTTGTTCATTTCTCCAACATCTCTTATTTCTAATCCTCCTTTCCCTTTAGGCTTGCAAACATTCTCCCATTTAACCCAATGGATTACATTTCCGCACCACAAAAAATTGCTAAGATGTCCTCTAATTTCTTGGATAATACAACTCGGTGCTTTATAAAAAGAGAGAGTGAAAATAGGGATAGCATTGAGGACGGAACCAATAAGAGTCACTCTACCACCGATTGAAATGTTTCTACCCTTCCATTTAGATAATCTTGAAATGATGTTATCCACCACTTGCTTCCACGTTCTTTTCTTATTTGCACCTTCACCCACCCAAATACCAAGAAATTTAAACGGAAAGGATCCTCTTTTGCAAGCAAGGAAGGATGTGGCCGAATTAGAAAACCAATTTCCTATATGAATTCCAAAAAAATTGCTTTTATGGAAATTGATTTTCAACCCGGAGACAATCTCAAAACCTCTCAATAACACTTTCAAACTCCAAAGGTTGTCATAACTAGGTTCTCCAAGGATGACGGTATCGTCCGCAAATTGAAGAGTCAAAAAAGTCATTGTCTCCATACTTGAACGACTTAAAGTCTCCCCTTGCTACCGAATTCTTGGTTAAGGCGGTTAAACCTTCCATAGCAATCACAAAGAGGAATGGTGAAATGGGGTCACCTTGTCGTAATCCTCTTTGAACCTTGAAGTCTTTTGTTGCATTTCTGTTGACCAACACGGGCATGTAACTAGTAAAGATACAAGATTCCATCCATTTCATCCATCTCTTTCCAAATCCCATTTTACCCATAATCCATCTTACATAATTCCAAGAAATCGAGTCATATGCCTTTTCAAAATCCACTTTAAGGAGTAAGCACCCTTTGTTCTTCCTTTTTGCCCAATCAAGAATCTCATTAACCATTAGCACCCCGTCCATCATACTCCTTCCCCAAACAAAGGCGGTTTGGTTTGTAGAAACCAATTTGTCCACCACCCTTCTCATTCGAGCCGCCAAAATCTTTGTGATAATCTTGTAAATACTCCTCACTAAGCAAATAGGCCGATATTCAAACAAGTCTTGTGGGTTCTTGTTTTTTGGAATGAGAGCAAGAAAAGAAGAAGTGATAGATTTAACAAGAGTACCTTTTTGGTAGAAGTCTTTGCAACACTTCATCAAGTCATCTTTAATAAGAAACCAATACCTTTTATAAAATTCCAAAGAGAAACCGTCCAGTCCCGGACTTTTGCTACTATCACTCAACCAAATTGCTTCCTTTACTCCATCTTCAGAAAAAATACTCTCAAGATGTAATGATTCTTCATGCGATAAAGAATTCAATTGGATCCCAAGAAGTTCCGGTCTAATGCTCTCTTCTTCTTTGAAGAAGTTTTCAAAATGATTGAAAGTAAGCACCTTGACTTCATCGACCCCTTCCACTCTTCCCTCCGAAGTGTCAAAAGAGCAAATTGAATTCCTTCTTCTTCTATCCTTTAGAGAATTGTGAAAATAACGAGTGTTATCATCGCCTTCGGAAAGCCAAAGTTGTCTTGATTTGAGTCTTAGGTGTCCTTCTTTTTTGTTAATGTTATCCCAAAAATCCTCCGCCACCTTACTTCTAGATTTAATCACATCATCCGGGATGTTACCTGCAAAACGAACAAACTTGTTATCAAAAAAGTGCATCTCACTCGCGTCTTTGTCTATTTTGAGGTCTATCCACCCGTAAACCGTTTTGTTCCACCAAGAGATCCGATTCTTAAGAGTTTTCAACTTTTCAACCAAGCAATAGTCTCCTCTCCCTTTTACTTGTATCTTCTTCCACTCCTCTTCCACAAAACTATCAAACTCCTCATGCTTGAACCACATATTGTTGAACTTAAAAGGTTTAGACCCCCAATCCTTTCTATTATCTTTCAACCAAATCGGTGCATGATCGGACACATCCCTCTCACCTATATATTGACTATCCACCTTCCAATCTTCGATGAAGCTTTCCGATAAAAGGAATCTATCTATCCGACTCATAGCCTTCCCATTACTATTAATCCAAGTAAACTTGCCACCAATCGTAGGAAGGTCCACCAAATCCATTTCCTCTATGAATTCATTGAAGATATTTATCTCCCTTCTATAGCTACGGTTTGAAACTCCAATTCTTTCTTCAAAGGAAGAGATTGAATTGAAATCTCCTCCTATACACCAAGAACCATTGTTGCTGTTGTTTTTGAAATCGCATAACTTTTCCCACATTCTTTTTCTAGTAACTAAGTCACACGATGCATAGACGTTGACAAATTTCAATTTGCTAGAAAATACAAAAGTCTCTTTATTTTAGACAATTTCTTTATAGACCCATCCTTCTTGGTCATCCGCGGCGAAAATCTCAAAATGTCCCTATATTTCGAAGATGCATTTTCGAAGTTAAAAAAATGTGATTTCAGAAGTACATCTCCGAAAACACATTTTTTTTACTTAAAAAATTATTTTGGAAATACATATCCAAAAACAACATTTCGGAGATGTATTTCCGAAATATTGCGCGCTTTGCTGTTTAAACAAAACAGCCTCCCCCCATTTCCATTTTACCCTAAACTTCAAACCTTCCACATTTCTCAAGCATTTGCAAAAGCACCGAACAAAGGCTACTTCAAAGAACATCAAATTGTTCTCCAACATTCAAAGACCACTTCTAAAGCACCACCAACATCTCTTCAAATCTGTAAGTTTTCAAAACTTGAAATGTAGGATTGAAATTGATATTAGGGTGTTAAAATTAGTATAATGTAGTACATTGAAGTTATTATATGTCACTGGATATACTTTCATAGGAAAAATTTCATTTTGGAGCATTTAGGGCAAGGTTTGGAGGTTCTGATAAAATGGAGTTTGCAGGGGGGTTTCAGAAGTGCATTTCCGAAAACACCTCCTTGACCAGTTTCAAAAATGTACTTCCGAAATTTAACCCAGAAATATTTTTTTCTTGATTGTTTCACAATCTTATGGATTTCAATTTTTCACGAAAATGGCAGGCAATCTCGCACGACTTAGATAGGGTAGAGAGACCCAGACAGCGTCGGCTAGACACGAGCGGGCGGCACAGTTGGCATCGACGCAGGGACGGGGTAGAGTACGAGTACCCGTCCAAATGGATGAGGATGGTTCCTCATCTGAATCGAGGAGTCGGGTGTCTTCTTCCTGTCAGGAGGAGGTACAGGAGGATGAGGTGGAGGTGAGATACCAGGAGGATGAGGAGATACCTGATGCTCACCCTCCGCACCGGGAGGAGGAGAAGGGCTTCCCGGGAGGTCCTAGGGACACTTCCGTGTTGATTTCCTACCACAACCACGTCGCTCGACGTGTCTATGAGGGAGAGGTATTTTTTTAATTTAACTGAGTGTATAATTTAACCATTTTCTAACTTTTTATTCCACATTTTCTTAACGGTCTAATTAACAATCTTTTTTGTTTTTGTTGTAACAGGAAAGGCAGACGATAAAATTCGTTAACCACGCGCGAAAGATATTTGATCTGTTTAAACCAGAGGCCCAGTGGTTTAATGATGTTGTAACTGCTTCTGGACTTGGAGGGTTGTGCATGACTGGGTATACCTATACCAGAAGCTGAATGAAGCCTCCAACTAGAGGACCAGACAGTTGACTGGATCTTCCACACTTTTGACGATACGTTTCCTTTTAATTATTTCACATTTATAAATGGTTCATATTTATTTTTAACATATTATCGTATTTGTGTCTCGGGGCTGGATCATCTCCTACTTCCCCCGCATCCACGGCTTCGCCATTGATCCTGCGTACACTGACGCATTGCCCAAGGCCGCCCGATATGTTCTCTAGAGGGGGAACAACGTAGTGCTACCATATCGCGTGTACCTCGATCGCACAACTCACGATGACATCCGTTGGACGCTGTTCATCGACTACCGTGATGTTGTCTCGTTCGACCGCGTCGCGTTATAGTCTGACTGGTTGGCATGTGGGGCCAACACTACGGTGAGGTATCTGCCTGAGCAGTGCATGAGGCAGTTTGGACATGTGCAACTGATACCGAGGTCACCGTATGAGGCTGCTCCCGACACAGTTACCCGAGTTGAGCTCACTACTATATTTGAGGACTGGGCGTATCATTTGGTCCCTGAGGAGTATTGGCGTATGGAGGCCACCTAGGAATGGCTATGTTGATGGGTACGTGACATGGTTTTATCGGGTGTCACATCCTCTACTGACACCCGACCCACCCAGAGCTCACAGGCCAACACACAGCGAGATCTTGGAGAACCAGCTGTCCGAGGATGACCATGCCACTGATCTCCTGCTGATATGCCGGCTGATGGAGATGCTTGGGCAGAACGCATTGGACCGAGGTATCATTGCGCACGGAGGTCCAGAGGCAGTTTCCATCGTGGAGAGGAAGGTCGGTGACGCATGCGGTGCAGCGGCATATACGAGGCAGAGGAGGTCTCAGGAAGTTAGGGTTAGGCATACTCAGTAGCGGGTTCCGGTTTATTTTTTGTTGACTTTATTGTATTCGGGTTGTATTTCTTGACATTTATGTACACTATTAGTTGTATATATTTGATTGTATTGAAGATTCATGGGCATAGCATGTAAAAGCTCAAGTTCATAGTCAAAATCTCAAGAAGATCTCGTGGAGATAGAAATAAGTTTACGTTTGATCGAGCATGGAGAAATAAATGGTGCAATCTCTATAAACTATTATCTAGAGTTAGAAATGGTGCAATTTTTTTCACTATATGCAGATAATAAAACTGCATGAAGAAAGTTAATTTATTCCCTTGATGTTGTAGAGTTTGTTCAAAAGTGGAGATTTATGGTAGTTGGACTGATCTCTAGTCTCAACAGGAGTTAATTTGAAAGAAGTCAAAGTCTTGCATATTATAGTCGAAGTCCGTTCAAGCATGCAGTTGTCAAAATATGTTATGTTGTTAGCAAGTCGAATTGGGTCAGTCTGTTAGCTCAATTGCTTAAGTTAGTTTGTTGTTTAAGTTAACTTAGTAGTCTATAAATAGACTCTTTTTCTCAGGTTGTGAAGAGAACATTGATTGTTGTTATTCACTTGTAATCTTTTAATTCTAATTGAGAAAGTGTATAGTAAAACAGTTATAATTGATTCTGATTTTTCTTCTTCCCTCTTCTCTCTCTTTTTCATAAATTTGAAGGATTTTTTGTGTTTGTTAAAAAAAAGTCAATTTTTCTCATAGTTTTAATTTGTTTTTGACCACACTCGTTACAACACTTTTAATACATAGTCACGCTAGAATATTGTTGAACATTGATTATTGTATTCATCTGACCAAGAGCATTTTCCAATCAATTAGTACTACATTAGTATTAATTTTAGTTTCCCTTTTAAATATACTTCAATTTAAAAAATATACTAGTCTGCGTTTCCTTTTATTATCGGAAAGATAGCAACTTTTATTTATATATCTATGCTATTGCATTTTTCAAAACGTTTAGTTTAGCCTTCACAAAGGCTAATAATCATCATCATTTTCCAAAGTCTATCGGAATTTGCATTTTACTTTCAAAACATTTTAGTAGCATTTTTCAAGGGGACAACTTCACTGCCCATCACAAAAAGATGGGTAGTGTACCTTCAGCCAATCACAGAACACCATTTAATTTTTATACATTTGATTATTTATTAAATAGTACATTTGTTTCTTGTTTTCAAGAAATTTTACACTAAGGGTAACCTTACCCAACTTTTTGAGTTGGGTAAATAAGAATTCACCTTTTTTTCAATTTATAAAGGGATAGAATAAGGTAGTACTAGTATTAAATTACACTAGTATTACAATCTAGCTTCAGTTGCATTATGGCGTCTTCATCTATTCCATCAACAGAAGTAGAAAAGAAAATAATACTTGTTGGTCCAAATTGGCTTGAGCTTCCAAGAGATGTGATAGCAAACATCCTCAAGAGGCTTGGTACGATTGAAATATTGACTGGTGCATGTCAAGTCTGCCCTCTATGGTGGAATATTTGTAAGGATCCTCACATATGGCGAACCATTAACATGTCCAAGTTGATTTCTTCACGCTACCATCACGGTGATGATTTGGTGAAGATTTGTTGCAAAGCGATTGAGCGAAGCTGTGGTCAGGTAGAGGAAATTGAAATTCACCATTTTGCAACCGATGATCTTCTTGCCTACATAGCTGAGAGGTAAATTATCTTAATAATATATTATTTGCCTTTAAATCTTAACATTTTAATATGTCTTGTTGCAAATCTTACAGTGCTGGTCACCTACGACACTTGCGGCTTACATCTTGTAGAGGGTTCTCAGACAAAGGATTTAGAGAATTGAAAAAATTCATTTTAAATTTCTAATTACATCTTGGATTAGGTAATTAGAAATTTTAAGGGAATTTAAAATTCAAAGCAATTCAAATGATTCAATTGAAATCCATTCATTTTAAATTATTTTGTTTGGATGAAGTATTAAGGTAATTTATTGTTAGATTTTTTGGGTGATTTTTTTATAAAATATAAATTTTTTGGACCAAATTAAAAAATTGAAAAGTAGGGACCAAATTGCAATTTTTAAAAATTTGAAGGACCAAATTTTAAATTTTAAAAATTATTAAGGACCAATTTGCAATTTTTTAAAAAATTTTGGGGTCAACTTTATAATTTTGGAAAATATGAAGACCAATTTGTAAAATTTGAAGAAGTAATAATAACAAATACATTCTATGGAAATGAGAGGAATTTCAAATTCTTTGGTTTTTGTTGTCATTTCAAAATGATTAAATTTAACTTAGATGAAATACTCCATAAATTTCCATCATTTTAACAATTCTTCATTTTTGTATCCAAACAATGGATTTTGGTCAAATCATTTTAAATTCCCTCAAAACATTACTTTCCCTCATTAAAATGCTCCATCCAAACACACTCTAAATGTTTTGAAGGAATTTTGTTGAAGTGATAAGAAGACTAACTAAATGTTTTACTATCCATTCCCTTCGAATCGTGTATTCATTCGTGTTTGCAGTTTTTCATTATTTATATCATAGAGCTTCAACATGAGTGTTATTACGGTTGTTGTTTATATCTTAGAAATCTATATATTCTGATTGTTGTGTGATTGATAAGACCTTGCAATTGTGTTTAGGCAAGCATAAGTTGAGAGTATGGTTACGCGAAAATTCATTTATTTCTATTTCATTTGATAGTTCTTACTTCAAATTTTTGCTTAATAAGTCTTTACATTTAAAGTTTTTGTTATCTCATGTTTCAAGGGCAGAAGCTAAAATATTTACAAACATATATATTCCTTGTATTTTCTGTTTAGTTTGTTCAGCTTAGTTGGTTAGGCTTAATAGAGTTTTGTTACTTGAGATAAGCTTGTTATTTGAGTCTCAAGCAAGCTATATTTTAAATATATCTTTCATTCACTCAATCAATGGTTAAGCCAAATATTCATATCCAATGTCATTCTCAATATTATATTATGATTTGAGTAGTGTGAGTAACTAGAAATTCTTCGTCTTCATAGATTCTTCCTTTGAGCTTCAACCATGGCAGATCTGGTTCATTACACCTCCGTCACACATGACAACAAAAACACTGACATCCAACAACAATAATCCCTCCTTGATCAATTCAACCCTTATTATATTTATCCGGTTGAAAACTTGGTGCAATCCTTGTTTCTCCGCCCTTATTAGAAAACAATTATGAATCTTTGATTCGTTCGGTGAAAAGAACTCTTTTTAGCAAAAGTAAGATCAAATTTATCAACAAAACTCTTTGCTAGGGCCGGCCCTGTGCACGTGCAGGAAGTGCTACGGCATAGGGCCCCAAATTTTGGGAGGCCCCAAATTTTTACAAAGTTCAATTTTTTTCATAAATATTATTTAAAATAAATAAAATGTTATAATAAAAATCCAATAAATAAAAAAATGCTATGATAAAAATTCAATACATACAAAAATTGAGATAAATCAAAACTCAAAATAATTATAATTAAATATATAATTGATTAATACATAATTGTATTTTTATGTGTCTTTTTTAATTATTATAATTGAATTTAATTTTTAAATTTGAGCCAATTTTTGAAATTAGAACGGGGCCTCTGCATTGATTGGGCCGGCCCTGCTCTTCGCACCGCAAGAAGACGATCTTCTCTAAGGAAAAGGTCATATTTTTATTTAAGAGATATGATATTCTAACACAAAAGATTACCACTTACTCCGTATTTTCAACCTGTTTTATTATTTTATTATATTCATACTTTTTACTTTTCTAATACAAATAAATCAATGTCATTGCTGTATTTTAGAAAGTATAACTATAAAGTGTTAGGTTTTTGGTATAAGAATAACAATGTGATGTACACAAGAGAACGGAGACATTCTGCAGAATAATTAACACAAAGAGATAGCTATTTTGACACGAAAACTCAAACTTCAATTAATTGCACTGTATAAAATACAGCATGGTATGTGTTTGCTTGTGTTTCCACCGTAAAGATTTAGCTCTTTCTTCCGTATTGCAACTCATGACGATGCAACTAACATATGAATATAAGAGTTCCAAGTTGTGAACATGAACTCATCTATGTTAGACTAACCACATTGATGAACAAAGCGTGCTTAGTTTTTCATTTGGAAATTTTGATTACACTAAACGTTAGTCCTTTTCAAAGAGGATATAAAACACTACTTTTCAGAGTCATTAATCAAATAAATAAACTACGAGATTAATAAAGTATGCGGATAAACCATCAAGTATTAACCAAAATAAAGCTTCTACACATACTAATATAAGACCGAGTTGTCCAATGTCTTCTACAAAATTCCTTTAAAACATCATTAAGACATTAACATCCAAGCATCTCCAAGGAATGATAGCCATTCAATTTTCCACTTGAAAATGAAAAACATGTCCAAAAACATGTCCAAAATTAAAACTCTACTTTGACTTCTAAACCAAACAGCGAATTCTCATCATCCTCATCCTCGTCCTCATCATCTTCAACAAACTTCTCACCATATTCCCAATAAGAAACATCACTTGAATCTACATATGCATACTTATCATCACAATAATCATGATGATCATCATCATCATCAAGAAACTTTTTTGCACTTGTTGGGCAATAACTTAAGAGTTTTATACTTTTATTAGATTGGACGCCATGTGAAATGTCAACCTTCTCTAACAATGGAAACTTTTTTTCAACTTCACACCATCCTTTGTCTGAAATTCTCCAACAGGAATCAAGTTTTACGCATCTTAGGTGGCTTTCCCTATATAAAATTTATATTATATAATAAAAAGAAAACAGCTTCAAAAATCGAATACATTCATAAAATACACAGCATCAAATACATAAAACAACAGACATGCCCTACTACAAGGATAATCGGCTTTGCCAGAAACCTATGATTAAGAATAACAAAATATAACAAAGAGAAAAACAAAGAAGAAAATTAGAATTACCTATCAGCAATGTATCGGAGGAGATGATCAGTACTGAATCCATAAATATCAATTTCTTCCAAATTACCAGAACTTAGGTCAATGGCATATTGACAAAGTTTGACCAAATAGTCAAATTTTGTGGGATGTTGAAAGAAGAGATGGTAAGCTCCCATGTCGATTCGGCGACATGAAAGGGTCTTTGCATATGTTCCACCAATAAGAACACACATTGCGTGCGATCGTCAGAATATTTAGGGCTCCAAGCCTTTGGAGTATGTTGGATGTTACAACTACTAGAAGTTCAAGCCAGTTAGGGTTTGTTGTTGTGCTCTCATGTTTCGCTTTCTTCACTGGACACATTGTGTTAGGTTTTGAAGTTCAAACTAGTGGGAAGAACTTTACTTTAGGTTATGAATCAATGAATGGTCGCTAAAAAATAAGTATATATATTTTTTTCAATATAAGTGTTAGTTTTTGGGGTAGTAGTGATATTTTAGAATGTAGTTGGATAGTGTAAAGAGCTTTGGTTGATAGTTCAAAGATAGTAGCAAGTAGTGTGTTAGATAGTATCGGAGCATGGCAACACATAAGTAATCAATTTATTGTAGGAGGAGGGTAATAGTAGAATGAAGCCTCCAATGTTATTGATATTGAACCTTAAAGGCTTAAAGGCTTGAATACAATTACACATATGCTTGTCTATTTATAGGTGCTTGAGGATGTTTCTATAATAGAACTATCTAGGCTTTTGTGGTCTTTTCTACATTACATTGACATAGAACTTTCTAGACTATAAGTAAATCTAAGAATTATTGACACAATCTAGAAACATGTAGCAACTTTAGACTATTCTAGTTTTCTCTAAACATTGTCATATATTTTTGCTAGAATGTTCTAGAAATGTGCATCAATTTCAACACTCCTCCTTGATGCATATTTCGGTAACTTCAAGTGTAGTCCATAGTTGTCCAAATGTGAATTTGTGAATCTATCTCCTCCTCCATTGATACTCTTATGTAATATATTCTATTTTGAAAAGCATTATCTTCACCGTGATTCAATTTTGTCACACTACTTGTCACAATGATTGTTATTAAACTATATCTCATCATTTTCACTCCTTAGTTGCGTTTGTGATATTCCTTGTTTGTCTTGTTAAAGACTTCTAACAAGGACCACTTTTGTTGTCTAGTTGCGTGTGAATCTCCTTGTCATCACTCTTGCTTCTTAGTTACTATGAGTCTCCTTGTCGTTCTTGTAGAAGAATTTTGACAGGGACTCATTCTTGCTCTAGTAGTTGCATTTGTCTTCTTAGGCTTGTACTCAAGTTGAGCCTCAGAGGCCACAGGTCTCAATTTTTTTATCGCCTGGACTTGTGCTCTATCTGAACTCGAGCCTTATTTGCCATTGGTTTACTACATTAGTTGAACTTGAAATTAAGAGGGTCGGAATGTTAGGTTACCTGAACTCCTCTCTCTTTCATTTTTAGTTTTGGGTTTTAACTCAAACAGAGTCGGGCCGTGTAGCTACCTGTACTCCTTTGTGTTTGAGTCAAAGACCTCATTTTCTAGTTTTAATAGAACTGTTGGTGACAAGAAGAAATAGTTTGCTACGCCCTGTGAATGACCGAACGTAGCTCTGATACCACTGTTAGTAGTTGATTAGTTGATAGTTGATAAAAGATAGTTTTAGAGAGTTGTTTAGAAAGAAGGCTATGTCATTGATTTCTTGGATGATGAATTACAAGATAGCAATTGCCTATTTATAGGCTCAAGTCACCAACCTCTCAATGGTGGTGAATATTTCTACATTACATTAGTTCTTTCTAGAGTTTTCATGATATGTTATTATCATGATAAATCTAGATTCTTCTATATTTGCCATACACTTATATATCTAGATTGTTCTACCATATTCATATAACTTATAGTTCTAGGATGTTCTATATTTTCATACATATTATATTTAAGAATACTCTAGAAATTTGTAGCAACTTCAATACTCCTCCTTGATACAAATTTCTTTGACTCCAAGCATAGCTCGTAGATCTTCAAATCTTGGTCTCGGCAACGCTTTCGTGAATATGTCTGCAATTTGATCTTCTGTCCTGCAGTAGTCGAGTCTGATCTCTTTAGTTGCTTCAGCTTCTCTGATAAAGTGATACTTGATTGCTATGTGTTTTGTTCTGCTGTGATGCACTGGATTCTTTGCTATTACAATTGCTGATTTGTTGTCGCAATTGATTTTAGTAGGTTCATTTTGTTTTTCTCCCATGTCTTCAAGTATCCTGCGAAGCCATATAGCTTGACTCGTTGCTTCAGTAGCTGCCACGTACTCTGCTTCTGCTGTTGATTGTGCAACCGTAGCTTGCTTCTTTGATGCCCAGGAGAAAATTCCGGATCCTAGAGAGAAAGCATAGCCAGAGGTGCTTTTCATGTCGTCTACCGAACCTGCCCAATCACTGTCGGTGTAGCCAAGTAATTCTGAGTTGATTTCGGTAGTGTACCATATACCGAACTCTTTTGTTCCTTGTAGATACCTCAAAATTCTTTTTCCTGCTCCAAAGTGTATTTGACTTGGGCTTTGCATGAATCTTGATAGAAGACTTGTAGCATACATTGGGCGTAGTTATATTACCTACCTAACATTCCAAAATCCTCCCAACTACTTCAAAAATTTCCTTTGTAATATTAACCCACTTCAAAAACAATTTCTAAGCTATGGATAACACCACTCAATCATCATCTATTTCTGTCCCTATTTTCAATGGTGAAAACTATGATTTCTGGCGTGTTAAAATGGAAACATATTTTTCATCTCAAGATTTATGGGACATAGTAGAAGAAGGCTTCACTGTTCCCGCGGATACTTCAACTCTTAATGCAACTCAAGAAAAGGAGTTGAAGAAAAATAAACAGAGAAATTCAAAGGCGTTGTTCACCTTGCAACAAGCCGTGACTGATGCAATTTTTCCAAGAATTATGGGAGCTAAGACTGCCAAAGATGCGTGGAACACATTGAAGGAGGAATTTCAAGGAAGTGATAAGGTACGTGCTGTTAAACTTTAATCTCTAAGAAGAGATTTTGAACTATTGAAGATGAAGGATTTTGAGACAGTTAAAGATTACTATTCTAAAGTCAAAGAAATAGTTAATCAAATGAGAGCTTTTGGGGATGATATTCTTGACAAAAAAATTGTTGAGAAAATTCTAATTACTATGCCCCCAAAGTTTGACCCAATTGTGACAACGATTGAGGAAACCAAAGATTTGCCCACTCTATCAGTGACAGAACTGGTGGGCTCTCTTGAAGCATATGAGCAAAGACTGAATAGGCATAAAGAAGATACGCTTGAAAATGCATTCCGATCAAAGCTCAAATTTCGGCCCCAAAATAAAGAAGGTGAAGGAAAGAAGAGTTATGGAGAAACTTCTAGAAGAAGAGAAGCTTCTAGAAATTTCTTTAAGAACAAGCTAGATAAAAATCCTCCATGCAATATATGCAAAAGACCAGGCCACACAGAGAAAAATTGTTGGTACCGTAATATGCCACAATGCAACCATTGCAAGAGGTTCGGGCACATAGAGAAAAATTGTCGCAACAAAGATAGGCATCAAGCTAATATCGCAGAGGAGCATGATCAAGAACAATGTATGTTCTATGCCACTCAAGACTCAATGAAAGAAAAAGGAGGAAGCTGGTACTTGGATAGTGGATGTAGCAATCACATGGCCAAGGATGAGACTATTTTCAAAAGCATTGACGAGTCTGTCAAAGTGAAAGTCCGACTGGGAAATGGTAGTGTGGTTGAATCAAAAGGCAAAGGTATTGTCATGGTGGAGACTGATAAAGGTACGCGACTCATCCATGATGTCTTACTAGTTCCCAGCCTAAAAGAAAATCTTCTAAGCATTGGTCAAATGATGGAGAGAGGCTATGCACTTCACTTTGAAGGAGGTGTATGCAAAATATTAGACAACAAAAATAAAAGGGCTGAGATTGCCCAAGTGAAGATGAATAAGAGCAATAGAAGTTTCCCGCTAAATTTAAAATATGCAACTAACATTGCCATGAAAGTACAAGTTGATGATTCATGGCTCTGGCATCGAAGATTTGGCCACTTCAACACACATGCCTTGAAGTTGTTACATGAGAAGAACATGATGAGAGATCTTCCAAGCATAAAGGACAACAATGAAGTGTGTGAAGGGTGTCTCCTTGGTAAGCAACACCGATTTCCATTTTCAACAAGTGGAGCATGGAGAGCAAAAGACCTGTTGGAGCTGATACATACCGATGTATGTGGACCGATGAGGACGCCATCACATGAGAACAATAGGTACTTTATACTCTTCATTGACGACTTCTCTAGAATGACATGGGTATATTTCCTAAAAGAAAAATCAGAAGTCTTTGGAGTATTCAAAAAGTTCAAGGCCCTTGCGGAAAATCAAAGTGGAAAACGGATAAAAGTACTAAGAAGTGATCGCGGCAAAGAGTACACCTCTCGGGAGTTTGACAAATTTTGCGAGGATGAAGGCATAGAGCGACAACTTACAGTCGCATATTCACCTCAACAAAATGGTGTGTCCGAGAGAAAGAATCGCACAGTTATGGAGATGGCTAGATCGATGCTCAAGGAGAAGGGAATGCCTAACACATTCTGGGCTGAAGCGGTCTACACTGCTGTTTACATACTCAATAGATGTCCAACTAAGGCAGTACAAGATAAGACTCCAATTGAAGCCTGGAGCGGGAAGAAGCCATCAGCAAAGCACCTAAGGGTCTTTGGATCTATATGCTACATTCATATTCCAGACGTGAAGAGGCATAAGCTTGAAGACAAGACTATACGAGGTATCTTCCTGGGGTATAGCACAATCTCTAAGGGATACCGTGTCTACAACTTGCAAACAAAAAAACTCATCATCAGTCGAGATGTTGAAGTTGATGAGAATGCTTCTTGGAATTGGGATGAAGAAAAAGTGGAGAAAAACATCCTTATACCAGCTCAACTACCTCAAGAAGAACCTGAGGATGAAGAACCTGAGGAAGAAGAATCAGGTGAACCTCTTTCGCCTCCACCACAACAACAAGAACAAGAACTATCATCACCAGAGTCTACTCCAAGACGAGTAAGGTCCTTGGTGGACATATATGAAACCTGTAACATGGCCATACTTGAACCTGGAAGTTTTGAAGAAGCGTCAAAGCAGGAAGTATGGGTCAAGGCAATGGAAGAAGAGATAAAGATGATCGAGAAAAACAATACATGGGAGTTAGTAAATCGTCCCCATGGAAAAGATATCATTGGGGTTAAGTGGGTCTATAAGACAAAGCTCAACCCTGATGGCACCATACAGAAACACAAGGCGAGGCTAGTAGCTAAGGGTTACTCACAACAACCTGGGATTGACTACAATGATACATTTGCACCAGTAGCTCGTCTTGATACCATAAGAGCTCTAATAGCTCTTGCGGCACAAAAAGGATGGAGTATCCATCAACTAGATGTCAAATCTGCCTTCCTTAATGGCGTACTTGAAGAAGAGATCTATGTGGAGCAGCCACGAGGATTCATATCTGAAGGTGAAGAAAGCAAAGTGTTAAGACTAAGAAAAGCACTCTACGGTTTGAAGCAAGCACCTCGAGCATGGTATAGCAGAATCGATCAATATTTCATGGATCGAGGATTCAGGAGGAGCAAGAGTGATCCTACACTTTACATCAAGTCTCAAGGTCAGTACACTCTCTTACTCTCTCTGTATGTAGATGACCTTATCTACACGGGAAACAATACTAAGATGATGATGGAGTTCAAAGAAGACATGATGAAGACCTTTGAGATGACCGACCTTGGTTTGATGAGTTACTTCCTCGGTATAGAGGTAAGTCAGAGAAATGAAGGGATATTCATCTCGCAAAAGAAATACACAGAAGGCTTACTTAAGAAATTCAAGATGTACGGTTGCAAACCTGTCGCTACTCCACTCATAACAAATGAGAAACTACAGAAGAATGATGGAGCACCACAAGCTGTTTGGGGTAGTAGTGATATTTTAGAATGTAGTTGGATAGTGTAAAGAGCTTTGGTTGATAGTTCAAAGATAGTAGCAAGTAGTGTGTTAGATAGTATCGGAGCATGGCAACACATAAGTAATCAATTTATTGTAGGAGGAGGGTAATAGTAGAATGAAGCCTCCAATGTTATTGATATTGAACCTTAAAGGCTTAAAGGCTTGAATACAATTACACACATGCTTGTCTATTTATAGGTGCTTGAGGATGTTTCTATAATAGAACTATCTAGGCTTTTGTGGTCTTTTCTACATTACATTGACATAGAACTTTCTAGACTATAAGTAAATCTAAGAATTATTGACACAATCTAGAAACATGTAGCAACTTTAGACTATTCTAGTTTTCTCTAAACATTGTCATATATTTTTGCTAGAATGTTCTAGAAATGTGCATCAATTTCAACAATAAGTATTAGCTAATTAAAATATAGGTTAAAAAGTACAATTTGATTTCCAATTTTTACCCTATTCTATGGCCCTATTTTTTTATAAGCAACTCTTGCATTAAGAAAAGAAGTACTAGAGGTAGCCTAACTCTTACAAGAAAGAAGAAACATGATCAAAGACTTGATACAACAATGAAACCACATGCAAAGAACAGGGTTTTTAAATCATTCATAAAAATTACACAATATTTCGTTCTTAAAGTCTATTATAAAGAGTTCTTGAGAAAGAGTTCATCAATGTCACATTCAACTAGCTCTATTGAAAATAATATTATTTCTTTGCTTCCAGGTACACCAACATATTGGCAGTCAAACGACTCCTAACCTGTTCCTTAGTATCTTGCCATTTAACAATTCAACACTCTTTAACAAACGCCTGCAAGAATCAACAACTATAGCAAAATTCATATCCAGTCAGATTTGTATCTTCTGCCATAACGCTTTCAGCTTTGGGCAATGCAACATTAAGTGGTCTATGTATTCCAAATGTTGTTGATAAGATGAAGGAGGCATTCTGAATCTAAGTTAGAATCCCTCTTCGAAATAAATGCTTCCTGAAGGAAGCATGTCCGGCACAAGTTTCTGCCCAAAGATCCTGAGTTTAGAAGGAACCCGAGATCCCCAAATACTCCCTTCGTCTCAAAATAAGTGTCTCATTTGCACTTTTTCTATGTCTCAAAATGAATGTCTTTTTAAAATACCAATGCAACATCTATTATTTTTTTCCACTACTATACCTCTATATATTAACTTTCACGTTTTTCAACAACTCCACTACCTACAATAAATAAGGGTACTTTAGTAAATTATATAAATTTTATCATTAAAATCAACCCATATAATTATTTTCTTAAGAACCACGTAAAGCTCAAATAAGACATTTATTTTGAAACGGAGGGAGTAACTTTTAGCACCTGTTTTATCCTATCATCCAATGCAACCTCACCTTGCACCTTCACAATATTTCCATAACATGAACTCACAGTAAACAACCTACTCTTTCCAAAAGGCCAAATAACCACATCGTTTTGATTTGTAGCAGGTTGTATGCCATGTAAAACCGCTTTCAGGTCACCAAGCTATCTTGAAGCCTCCAAACCCTACACTTATTCACTTCAAATAATCTTCCAACTCCATGCATCACTGAACCAAACTCCCATTTTGATGACACATTCCTCTTTGTCTGAGCATTTCTGGTATAAAGTTGGAAAGTGATTAGCAAGAATTCCTTGTCCCAAACAACTTGTTTTCAAAAATGGCACCGCTTTTCCAACCTCATATTTATAGTAATTTTCTTCATGATTCCTAAAGTATCATCACACAGTTGCAAAATATCTCTACACCATGTAGATTCTTTGGATTTTGAACAAAACCTACATTTAGCCACAACCTCTTACTTAAAACTCCATATTTTTCCTGCATAATACCTTCCCACATAGGTCCATATTCTTTCAAGAATCTCCATAGCCCCTTTGATAGAAGATCTACATTAAATTTGCTAACATCTTTCACCCCCAGTCCACCCTCTTCTCAAGGTTCACAAATTTTTCCCAACTTACACATGCCATGCCCTTCTTATTCGCTACTCCCTGCCGTAGGAACTTCCTTTGAATGTCTTTGATTTCCTAAACTATCTTGACTGGAATTTTATAAAAGAAAAATTGGTAAATAGGTAAATTTGACAGCATCGTATTTAATAATGTGACTCTTCCTCCAATAGACAATAATCTACCCTTACATGAAAAGAGTTTGGATTTTAAAGAGTTGATAACCAGTTTCTAAAAGCTCATATTCCTTTGATTGTCCATAACAGGCATACCCAAAAATTTGAAAGGTATTTGATCCACTTTAAACGCCAAAAATTGAGAAGATGCTTCCATAAAAATTGAAGAAATACCTATTCCATAAATCTTATACTTTTGCTCATATTGATTTTCAAACAAGAAACCATCTCGAACCCTTTAAGCATTGCTTTTATAGCTCAAAGATTTGACAAAGACCCATCAAACAATCAGAATTGTGTCATTTGCAAACTATAATAAACTATAATCCACCTCATTTCTTATTTTGAAACCAGTGAACAAACTTCGACTAATTTCTTGTCTAACGATACCCGTTAATCCTCCAATCGCAATAGTGAACAAGAAAGGGGATAATGGATCACCATGTCTTAAACCTCTACTAACTTGGAACTCTTCTGTTGGACTTCCATTAACTAGTATAGACATTTAACTGGTAAATACACCCGCTTCCAACCACATCATCCATCTATCTCCAAACCCCATCCTCTTATGCAATTACCTCGAAAAATTCCAACCGACGTACATAATCGTATGCTTGGGCAAAATCCACTTTACATAACAAGAAATTTCTTTTATTTCGCTTTGAAAAATCAATTATGTCATTAGTAACCAATACCCCATCCAAGATTTCTCATATTGTGGCTAGCAGGTTTCAGGAGATGACAGTGTTATTGGATCAGGTATCGCTATCGACTTGTGCTTCTGACAACATTAGCTGGTTTCCGAATTCAACGACTAGTTACACTGTTAGAGATGGATATGGTCTGTTATCTATTGTTTGAGATTCTCAATGTCAACTCTCCTTTCCTAATAAAGAGTTCGGGCTTGTTTGGAAAACTCTCGTTCCGTATAGAATCAAAGCTTTCGGCTGAACGGTTTTATCGAATAAATTATCGTCGAAGGATCAACTCAATCGCAGAGGTATTCTTTCCAACCATTCAGATATAGTTTGTGTTCTTTGTAATGTTGAGGAGGAATCTCTTATCCATCTTCTTTTGGATATAGTTTGTGTTTCAAAGTGGATTGGTATGGAATGTTGTCCTGAAAACAATGTTAGAGGTCATTTTTTGTTCTTGTTGAATTTCTTTAAGAAGAGAAAAGTGAAGAAGGGTATAGAAGGAGTCATATGGATGGAGGTCTGTTGGAGTTTGTAGATTTTGAGAAATGAGGTGTTATTTAAAAATGACAAAGGAAATGTTTCCGACTTAGTATGGAATATCAAAGCTTTAGCTTGGAGGTGGTCTTTATTAGGGGATATTGATATCTCTAAATGTAGCTATTTAGCCTAAATTTCATTGGAATGTCAATTTCTCTTTCTCCCGAGTTTCCCTCTCGATTTTTTTAATCGAGTTAGAGACTCCTAATCCTCTTTGATATATCTTGCTTACAAAAAAAATCCTCTTTTCAGTCTTCACTCAAAACTAATTTATTTGTTCTCTATAATTTATCTAGAGCTCTTTGGATTGAGTGTTTGAAATAATAAATATTTATTATTTATTATGATATGCAGTTTAGCTATTGTGTTTTTTTTTTAAATTTTGGAAAAACACAAAAATAAAAATAGGGATAATAGAGGTTTATTCTCTGCCATATAGGCGAGATTCGATTTACCCTCCTATTAATATTTTTTTTGGATTACCCCTGTATTTTTAGGGTACCCCCTAAACGTGTAAAAAACAGTGAAAAACCAGGGGAGTAAATCAAAAAAACAAGTTTACAGGGGTCCTAGAAGGGTAAATCATAGAACTTTTCATATTTCAAGGGGTAATCTAAAAAAAAATATTAATAGGGATAAATCGAATTTCGCCCCTGGTAAATACCTATTATCCCTAAAAAAATATAAGTACACGCAAATCCTTTACTGTAAATGATTATTTATAAATAGGCACGCTACAATATTGTTCAACACTGATTATTGTATTCATATGACCACGAGCATTTTATGGTTAATTAGTAATACATTATTAATTTTAGTTTCACTCAAAAACATCCTTTAATTTTAAAAATAGACTAGTCGGCATTTCCTCATATCATACAATATAATAACGGTATTTTGGCAAGTTTGCCACTTGTTATTCAATTAGCATGCTTACTATTTCAATAATTTCTATTTATAGAAATATTACTATAATTGTCTTAATCTTTTTTTTAATTATTAAATAATTTTTTTATTGTTCCAAAGCACTTTGTATATTTTTAATCATTAATGCTTACAACGAATTCTACACTATTAACACATCCATCCATTTTGTATATTACTATTATTTTCAATTATATTAACATTAATGATTATTATTTCTACCTTATCCCAACATATATTCAAACTTAAATACTAGCCATACCTAATCTGTGTCGTTTCACATCCATCTTCCTATCCCTGTACATACGCCGGCAATATCCACCGTCCAAGAAAAGCAAACGACAAACTTTAATATTGTTTCTCGATGCAAACCCGAAATCGAAATAGGTTTGTCAATATTTTCAACGAATTCTTCCTCTGCAAATAAATAGGTTCGGCGGATCTGCTTCAATTGGTTTGACGTGCAATCCCTTTAATGCTAATTTCTCATCTCCTAATATCTAATCAGATCATCATCAATGTCAAATGTTAGGTTTTCTAGGTAATTTCTTTTAAATTTTTGGTATTTTTTGTTTACTCTACATGTATATATATATATATATATATATATATATATATATATATATATATATATATATATATATATATATGACATATTTCTTCTCCAATTTTTCATATCTGTCGAATCTTTCTCTTTGGTATTTCAATCTTTTCCAACTGCATTGTGTTTTGCAATGACAATAAGAGCCAATTTCAATCTCTTTCTCAGGTCGGTTTGTATTTACATTGCCCTCTATTCACTCATGGCCAGTTCTATGTGACACTACAATTGTTGCCTATAGTGAGATTTTCAACAACTTATAAACATGTAAGTTTGTGAAGTGAGTATGTTATTTCTATGTTGATTTTTTCCTTTTTGTGTGAAAATGTGATAATATAAAGTTGTGAAAACCCCCAACACCTTTTAAAGAGAAGGGATGTACTGTTACTGCTGCAAATATTGTTTTCATATAAGTTGTTTTCAAAAGCTAATTATTATTAATTGATACTGTTCCAACCTACATGGATAATACATTGCCCTATGTTATTGCTTGACACTTGAATGTCGTACAAAAGTTCATCGGTTGGCTTCGAACAACATCTATATCCTGTTGGAACTGGATCATTATATTACGAAGGATAAGCTGATATAGTTTTACAACATGTGTTTTGTTTAAATTGTTATGGTAATTACATTTGACTTTGTTGATTATTGCATTCCATTTGACTTTGTTTATTATGGTAATTACAAATTCTTTTTTAACATATTCTTTCCTTTTATTATATTGAAAATAGATTTTCCTCCAAAATTTCAGACCTTATAGCAGGGGGGAAGAGTTGTTTGGGAAAATAATGAACTGAAGGTTGTTCTTGGTGCTGAAAGATATATGCTAATGGCTCCTTTTAGTTAATCCATTTGACTTTGTTTATTATGCTATTTATCTAAATTCCTTTAAAGCTTCAGTAAGGAGAGCCAAATCTACCTCTTGAAAAATTTTGAAAATTCTAAAATACATGTGTATTTATATAGCAGAAAGCTTCAATAGTATATTAGAATGAATGTGTTTTGTGATGCTTTTTCCAATGATGTAATGAAAATGCACGTTGCTTAGATTTGTTTTGAAAGCAATATAAGGAAATGGGAAAATAACATGAATAAGATACTGCACGGTTCATACAGCATACTTAACCTTCGTAATATAATGATCCAGTTCCAAAACTAAAATAAACAAATAAAGATAAATAAATTATGTTTTTACAAGTAAATATACTATTTGAATTTGGAACATGTTTCTTATCTTTTATATATATATATATATATATATATATATATATATATATATATATATATATATATATATATATATATATATATATATATATGCCCGTCCCAAAGCAGGTGCAACAAGAGCTGTTGCACCGGACCCCAAAAATTAAAAGGCCTCTCAATGTTACCAAAATAAATAATAGCTTTGTACTTTAATTTTTTTTTTGTTGGAATTAGACATTATAATCTACTTTGCAAATGGTTAAATGTTGTCCCACGTGGACTGCACAAGTTTGAACTATTAAGCTATGAATCTTTTTATTTTGTAGATTATTCTTTCTAAAAAAACTATTATATTTTATTATTTCTTATTTGAAAACAACTATGTTTTAATAGTAGAATTATAAACATTAATTTAATAGTATATATTAAAATTACTAGTTAAATAAGGGAATAATATTATTAAATTTTTGAAAGAATATTTCTGTTAAAATAAAAAGTGACTATATTTTATTTTTTTAATGCTAATTTTTTTATCTATTTTTTTCAATTAAAACATACTGATTATTAATTATAAATGTAAATTGAATCTAAATTGCATATACATTATAAATACACTAGATATTTTAATTTTTTTAGAGTTGTATATTATAAAACCAAATTTTGAATTGTGACTAAGCTCTACTTTTTCTGGAAAAATATTTTTCTGGGTTGATGGTACCTTTTATTTAAAAGTATAATTCATTACTCGTTACTCTCATTCTTTTTACACACCTATAAATTGAATGAATCGAAAAAAAAATAAAAAATAATTATTTTTAAATTTTTATAGCCTAATTTTACAGATCAGAACGGGGCCTTCAAATTATTTGGGCCGGCCCTATATATATATATATATATATATATATATATATATATATATATATATATATATATATATATATATATATATATATATATATATATATATTGTTAAGTTAGTGGGGAACTTTTGGAGCCAAAACTAAAAATAACTTAGTAATTTTATTTATCCAAATCTTATATATAATAGTTGTTAAGTTAGTGGGAAATTTTTTGAACCAAAACTAGAGATAACTTAGTAATTTCATTTATCCAAAATTTTTTAATTATTTTTATAATTAATTTTTCATTTAATGGGAAAAGTTTTGAAGTGAAAGATTTTTTAATGGTTTTATTACCATATATAAAAGGAGATGAGAGGAGAGAAACTAATATACTCAAAGAAAAATATTATAAATGAAGATCTGGTGTATAAACCTATGTTTGTTAAACCAGTATTTTTTATATTCTTGAGATAGTTTTGGTGTTTATTTTGTCATTCTAAAGTGTATGTGATAAGCTAGGTGTAATGATCTCCGTTGTAATTTAGCATTGTAATTATCTTCGTTATATTATTTTGGATAACTTACTTTCTCACCTTTCATCTTCTTTTCTATATCTATGTTTGCTAGATTTATTTTTTACTTATAGTTGTGTTAAGTCAATTTCATTTGTGTATAGTTTGTTTTTGAATAATGTAAACTAATTAACTATTATTTTTTATTTTATACTTAACTTACTTTCTCACCTTTCATCTTCTTTTCTATATCTATGTTTGCTAGATTTATTTTTTACTTATAGTTGTGTTAAGTCAATTTCATTTGTGTATAGTTTGTTTTTGAATAATGTAAACTAATTAACTATTATTTTTTATTTTATACTTAACTTTCAATTATAGCAACACTCATAACAACACTACCTCTCAAAATACATTGGAGAGAATTGTGGAGAACACATATTTAATATACAAAGCAATTTATATGTGAGAAGTTGTTGCTTTAAATCCTAATTTCATTTTTTTAATTGTTTCAGAGAAATCAAACCATTCTATTTTATTATTTATTAACTAATTTTCCCCCACTCTTTATATTCTTTGCAGCATAAACAAAAATATATAAGGTTAAAATAATTTTTCTACCCCTAATTTATTATATTAATTTTAAATAAATTATTTACTAATTTTTTTAACAATTTATTAAAAATCACTTTACCTCACTAACTTCTTACTTTATTAATTTTATTAAAAAAAAAATTCTGATTTTTTAAAATTAATTAATTTCTTACTTTATTAATTTTAAGAAAACAAACTTCTTACCTCATCTTTTTTAACCATCGTTTTCTGTAATTATTAATCAAAACTAACTGTCCTTTTTTTCTTTCTCTAACCTATATAAAGATAAGTTAATTAGCTATTTCTTTTATTTTGTATTTATTTATTATTAGTTTAGTAAAATATTCTTCTAAATCAGCCAAAAAAATATTTTTTTTTAGCTCAAATAATCTTTTTCTCCTTTCCCCATCTTTTAAAATGAACTATCCAAAATAATTTAGTTTTCTTAATACTGTTTACACTATATAGAGTATCATCATGGACACCTCAAGGCTAAGATAACAAAACTAATAACACAATTTTTCATATCTCTAAAAAAAGTATGACAATTTTTTTATATTTAATATTTTGGTAATTTTTAATATTACTTTTTGTTTATTCTTTTTGAATTTGCATATTTTAGTAAGTTTAACACTAATATTTTAGTGTTAATAATAGTCACTTCTCCTATCAATTTTTTTTTATTTCCACCCTTACCATCTTTTCCTTTATATTGTTAAAATTTTCCTCTGTTATATTTATTTTTTAAGTATAAATTATTATTATTATTATTATTATTATTATTATTATTATTATTATTATCAAGTCTAAAATTTTGTCATAATATGTATATAATTCAAAAAAAGATATTATTTAAAATAAATTTAATTTCATTTTAATTAATGAATATATTATATTAAAACTATTTAAATAACTAATTAATTATTATATATATAATATTATAACTTTATAATAAGATTATTTACTTTCCGTGCATCGCACGGGTTAAAATACTAGTTATTATTAATGTAATTTCTCTTCATTTTTTGGTTATTATTTTTTACTTTTATTTATTTTATTTATCTATTTTTTATTATATTTTTGGTCAACTTCATTGTTGAAAAAGTCGTCTTGAAATAACTTATAAAAATTAATTAACTAAATAAATAAATAAATATTATAAATTAATAACTAAACTAAATTAATAAATAATAATTTTAATTAAATAAATAATAAATTAATAAAAAAAACACACTAACCCACTAATTAAATTTTCTCTTCAACTTCTCTCTCCTATTTATTTTTATTTAGTTAATTAAAATAAAATAATCTGATTTTTTTATAATTATTATAATTAAAAAAATTCATTAACTAAATATTTTAACGAATCAATTTGATTAAAGAAATTGAAACATAAATATTTATTCATAACCACATTTTAGTGTTGTCGTTGAAATTATTTTTAAACCAACTCTAAAGAAAGCGGTTTCCATAGTAAATATGATCTCAAGAAGAAATATCAAGTCCTTATCATTTTTTTTGTTAATCTTTAGAGTTTAGGTTTGGTCCCCTTCTATATATTTGCTCTTTGTTTTTTTGACATTTGATTTGTTTTTCTTTTTTGTTTTTTTGTTTTATTACAAATGATTTATTCGAATAACATTATTGAGATAGTGTGTCCGGAGTACACGAATATTTTTAGTGTATTTGATGTGATATATTGAGTTGAATTATCGTGACGAAATGAAATGGACAATTTTAAAAAATTTAGAGAAAAAATATAGGATGTAATGAGTCAGCCGTCGTTTATTATTCTATTTCTCTAAAACTAGTTGTAATGTAATATTCATATGACCAAGTACTACATTTATAATTTTAACTTTACTCAAAAGAAATAGACTAGTCCGCGTTTCCCTTTATTATCTGAAACAGACAAGTTTTATTTATATCCATACTATTGCACTTTTCAAGACGTTTAATTTATTATTCATAAAAAGTTAATAATGCAGGATGATTATAAACGTTTCCCTTTATTTTCCTAGATCTATCGGAAACTACATTTTACGACTTCCAAAACATTAGTAGCTTTTTCACTCTATAAAAGGATAGAATGCGGTATTACTAGTTTAAAGTACTCGTACTATAGTAGTACAATCTAACTTCACTAGTAATATGGCGTATTTATCTATTCCATCGACGGAAGTAGAAATGGAAACAATTGCTGGGCCAAATTGGCTTGAGCTTCCAAGAGATGTGACGGCAAACATCCTTCAGAGGCTAGAGACGATTGAATTATTGACTAGTGCATGTCAAGTGTGCCCCTTATGGTGGAATATCTGCAAGGATCCTCACATGTGGCGAACCATTAGCATTACCTATTATCGTTATAAACGCCATCCTGACAATAATGCGGAGATGCTTTGTCGCAATGCAATTAAGCGAAGTTGCGGTCAGCTTGAATCCATTGACATCGAACTTTTTGCAACGAATGATCTTATTGCATATATAGCTGACAGGTAATTTACTTCATACTAGTAATATTTTTGTTGTCTTAAGTCTTGTCATTTTAATAGATCTTCTGCAAATTTTACAGCGCTCCTCACCTCCGACACATGGGGATTGGAATGAGCTGGCTCTTTGATAAAGGATTTATTGAATGTATTAGGAAACTGCCATATCTAGAGAGTCTCGACATTTCATTTGTCATTAAACTGACAAAGGATTCCTTTGAAGCTGTTGGTCGATATTGCCCTCTTTTGAAATCTTTGATATGCAACACGACCCATTATGATAATGGTGTGTTATGTGCTATTGGTAAAACAATGCCCGGACTGCACCATCTTAAAATGTTTGGAAAGATGCCCACTGATGTTGAATTGCTTCCCATTATAGATGGATGTCCTCTACTTGAATCTCTCGACTTGTCAGAGTGTTTTTATGAGTCTTTTGAATATAGGGAAAGCTTGGAGAAAATGTGTCGTGAAAATATTAAAGATTTTCGACCTCCATCACAAGTCTCTTGTTATAACTATGATTCTGATTGTGACAGTGAGACTGAGAGTGAATTTTCTAGTTTGTTTAGTTACCAAGAATTTGAAAGTGCAATTTCTAGGATTCGTAGTGAAAATTGGGATGGTGAACTCACTGAACCGTAAATTAATACCATGTGGGGAACCTTGAAAATACCCAAATAGTTTGAAGGAACTTTATTTATGTTATCACAAGCCTGGCTGAATTAATGTTTTACTACATTCCCTTAGAACCTTAGATTCATGCGAGTTTTTCATTCTTCGTTAATCAAATATGCTTGAGTATCTATGACAAGTCTATATATTCCAATTGTTGTCTTATATTTTTTTTTTTTTTAAATAAGCAATTGATTACGAAATCGCACTAGGGGTGCAATCCAATCGAACAAATTACAATTTCGGAAAGGAAATAAGCGGTAACTTGTACCACTCGTGAAGATGAAAGTTACTCTACTGCTTCTATTAAATACTAAATAGATTTGCTCTATAATGACTTAATCCAAGCCCAAGTTGAGAATAGTTCACGCTATAAGGAACTTGTAATTGTGAGGTGGCCTGAATTCTCAGAATTTGTAGTATCAACTTGATATCTTTCTTTTCTTATTGTATTTTAACCGGTCAATTTTGTTTATAGACAAACATAAAAAAAATTAATTTGTAGAGAATTTGGAAATATTTGTTAGTTTATAAAATATTTTCATACTTACTTATTGACTTAATTTGATAGAAATTTTCTGATCACTAGATCGGTCATAAAAAAACAAATTTTCTAATAGTGATGTTCGACACGGTGGTGCAAGTCTCTAGAGTGCACGTCTCCAAATATATCATTGGTAAATTGATCAATCAATTAAATGCTACTATATATAGTAACACACAAATTAAAACACAAACTAAATAAAATAAAGATTTAATAATAAACCGTACATTCAACCAAAAATATATTGTAAAATAAATGAATATTAATATTTCAAATATGTTATTGGTAAATTAATCGATCAATTAAATGCTAATATATATTAACACACAAATTAAAACACGCACTAAATAAAATAAAGGCGATAAACCGTACATTCAACCAAAAACAAAAAATACATCATAAAATAAAAAGAATATTAATATCTCAAATATGTCATTGGTAAATTAATTGATCAATTAAATGTTACTATATATATTATATAATAAAATAATTAATATTTCTTTTACTTTATTATATTAAATAAATATTTAGAATATTAATATTCCAAATATGATTCAACTTGATTTATGTTTTATGTATCAGACAATATTTTGGAAGTGCATCTCCAAAATATTTTAAGGGGGTGAATTCGGAAATGCATCTCTGAAGACAGCCCCTCTCCAAAAAAAAAAGGTGATTTCGGAAATGCATATCCGAAAACACTTTTTTTTTTGTGTTTTTGGAAGTGTATTCCCAAAATCAACTTTTTTTCAGAAAAAAAAATGATCTCGTAGATGTATTTCCGAAATATAGGGGCATTTTGGTATTTTTCACCGTGGGTTTTCAAGAAGGTAGGGGTCTTTAAAGAAATTCTAAAAAAAAAAAGGTGATTTCGAATGTGCTCATCTGAAGAAACCTTTTTTCTAGAAAAAAAGTGCATTCGCAGATGTACATCCAAAGACACTTCTTATTTTAAAAATAAGGTGAATTCGGATGTGCACATCCGAATTAACTCCTTTCTTGAAAAAGGACATTT